>NC_071088.1:28255000-28555000 GCF_027358695.1 Spea bombifrons | reverse complement strand
TCAGTCTCACCAACATACCCATGTATTAAGCAGGATTATCTGGGATCTTTTTCATCCCACATGTATGTATCTATGCATTACGATTTACTAAATAAACCCCCAATGTCTGACATACCTGATGATTTCATCTCAGACTATGACATTTGATACAAAATATCAAAACATTGATACAACGTATTTTAATAATGGCAACCTTGCCCAATAAAACAAAGCAGAGCACGATACATTGGGGGGTTACGTATAAATGGTACATTGGTACCCACTTAAAAAATAGTATCTTATCCCCATGGCAACCAAAGGGATGTTCTAATGATGGCTATAGTGACAAGTTTTCCAAATGTTTACTAGATTCAAACGTCATATATAATCCCCAATGTCTTGGTTTAAGTTAATTTTTCAGCAACATCTCTGAAATCATTATTTATACTAGTTTTGATTGATGAAACTAGTAACCCATGATTCAATGCATTATATTGGTCTATTTTTACACAGGGTTGATTCAGCCAGGCAACTGTCATTTTTAAAGTTTTTTTTTATCTCTTTTATTTTTTTAAATAGCAACAGATTTGTAACAATTTACCAGGTAGGGTTGTTGAAGTATGTCAGATTGGTAGGGCACACGTTTGGAACAGTAGGACAACAGCAGGTTCCTGAAACAGAAAAAGAGTTGCCATTTATTGATTGCATTTGGTAATTTTTTTTAAGCTTCTAGTTTCTGTTGTTGAATTTGATAGGTGGATTCTTTACATGGTACTTAATAGTATGGTGGTGATTTATAATGAAGTCAAGTGATCGCGAACTCTGTCAGACCTGGCAGAAGTAACAATGGTGGCTCTTACAGAAAACTTTATGCAAAACCACTAGGAAGGCTTGGTGGCATTGCAACTCAGACCCAAATGTATAAAAGTAGCCAAGCTACCTGTATACCTTTGAACATGGCGGTTGCGCTAACAGGCAGCATCAAGCCCACGTTTTTATGCATAAGGCATGTGTACACATAAAACTGACCAATAAATAATTATCATGCTAATAATCATCTGGGTCAGCCATGGTTCATCTTAAAGTGTGTTCATGTTATCGTTACAATGTCAATTTTAATATTGTTGGCAATTCTGTATTCTCATGTTTTGTAATAGTACCATATTCTGGTGCTTGATAGAATAAACGTTGGAAGAGCAAAGTCAAAATATGATGAAAGTTGGCAGTTACATATACTTACGAAGTCTCTTAATAACCAGTAAGCTACTTAAGTTTCTTTCTTGTCTTATATTCTGCAGTATGGTGCATGGCTGTGAAATATTTTCAGTTCGCACAAACACAGAGCAATTCCCCGTGCTAAAAAACAACCAAAAAATCATTACTTACTTAAGTAAATTTATCGTCATCACTGGTTACCCCAGTTTGAGAACAGTCAGATCGGTCATGCTTTAAAAACATACCTTTCATTTATTGCGTGAAAGTGAGAATCAAGACCCTTCAACAGGAGAAACAGAAAATGATACAAAATGAGATATTACATATTGCAATAAGCAAATAAAGAATACTTTAATAACTCAAACTTACCAAAATAGGTTTTGTAATATTGCTGTCCGTATTATTATTTGATGAGCTGTAAAATAGACAATTAAAAAACAAAAAGTTTAGCTAAAGCCATGGAGATTACAGTCATAAAATAAACTACCATGTACCATGCCGTCTGTTACTCCATCAACACCCACCACAATATTGTTGCCTTAGCCCTGTATTTTAGTGTGGTGGACCACGTATGAGCTATAAGAATATGGATTTGTTTTTAGAAGGGAACTCGAGAAAAAGTCCTGAGGGTCATCTGTTTAACAAAATTGTATCGGGGCCACTAACACGACAGAGGACTATGTAAAGGATAACTAGAAGATAAAATGAGATTCATTCAAGATTTTACAATAAATTTTACTACAGCTTTAGCAAAATTACAAAAGGATATTTAAAATTTCTGGTAGAGGGTTAAATACATTTACTTGTCAAATATCTTATGAGATATCCATAATATATATGTTATAGGGCTTCAAAGCACAATAATTACGTGGCCACATTTAGCACAACAGACTCATGTAGTCATTTGGACAAGTAACAAACACAATTGTTTATTCACATTCAAATTGTTTATAAAAGCGCATGCATGAATAATCTCTGCCACACTTGCATAGTAAGGTTGTAAACAGGGATTTGTCAATTGAGTTGAGTCTATCGAAGATATCCCTAACTGGAGTAATTCAGATGAAGTCATCAATGTACCAATTTTGAAGAGGAGGGTGATTCTTCACGACTCAATAGGGAGTGAGTATATTCTGTGTAACACTATATTTCAAATGACGGTATGCACCCATAAATGCCCTTGATAATAAGTGAAAGAAGAACAAAGAACTTACATGAAACTATAATTTAAACGCCAGCAAACCTGGAAAAAAAATCACACACGTTTCAACAGAACGTACTTATCGGCACTATAAAAAATATGTAATAACAGTGCATAACCACTGGTGCAAAAATGGTGTGTATTTACAGATGCATTCATTTTGGATGCTAAGTACAGACAGAAAACTATGTGGGTTGTGTAGAAAAAAAGTTACAGTAAACAGTTTGAAAACGTGCACTGTTTAAACCCAATCAAAATCTAACCCAATTAAAACCCAATTTCAAATCTAACCCCAAATGAGTTACTAAATCCCCTTCCATACAAAAAAACATAACATAAAACATGGACACATTCACTGGGCTCTATTCCAATTTACTGGGTGGCAGGAATAACATATGTTATTGCAGAAATTACTTTTTGCTCTATACGTGTTAACTGAACTCAGAGTGTAAAAAACAATATAGAAACACTTACCGTTTCGTCTGACTGGAAAACAAAGTGGTAAATTTCTATGGGGAAAAAGTATATGCAGAATATGATGGTGCTATATAAAACAATAAATACTAATAATAGTGACTACTACACTATGTATGTAAACAAGTCATCTGGTTTCACCAGTCTACATGTTTTATGAATGCAAATGTATTTTAAATTCCCCTAACCCTACATAATGATATATACCGTATTGGCTCGAATATAGGCCGCACTTTTTTCCCCCACTTTAAGTTTTTAAAGTGGGGGTGCGGCCTATATTCGGGGTCTAGCGCCCGACGCCCGGGACATGCAGTCCCGGGCGCCGGGCAGGCAGCGGGGTTAAGATACAGATCCCCCGCAGCGGTGCAGGGGACCTGCATCCTTCTCCCCGATACGCTCAGACAGCCTCCCCTGCCAGCACTTCCCACGGGGGGGGGGTGCCGGCACGGGAGGTTATCTAAGCGTTTTACCTCTGCCCACCCCCGACTTACCGGAGCAGACTCCCGGGTGTCTTGCAGGGCCGGCGGGAGACATCTACGCAATACGCGCATGCAACTTCCGGTACCGGTACCGGAAGTTGCATACGCGTATTGCGTAGATGTCCCTCGCCGGCCCCGCAAGACACCCGGGAGTCTGCTCCGGTAAGTCGAGGAGGGGGGGGCAGAGGAGGACAGCGGCAGCGTATCGCGGGGAGGGAGGACAGCGGCAGCGTATCGCGGGGAGGGAGGACAGCGGCAGCGTATCGCGGGGAGGGAGGACAGCGGCAGCGTATCTCAGGGAGGGAGGACAGTGGCAGCATATCTCGGGGAGGGAGGACAGTGGCAGCATATCCCGGGAGGGGGGGCAGAGTGGCAGCATGTTTTTTTTGGTGCTTTTTTAAAGAAAAAAAACTTTTTCTTTAAAAAAGCACCAAACTTTTAGGGTGCGGCCTATATACGGGGGCGGCCTATATCCGAGCCAATACGGTAATTTAGATTTATGTATGTATGTATGTGTATATATGTATATATATATATATATATATATATATATATATATATATATATATACAGGGAGTAAGTAAAAGAGAGCTGTGGCAAATTAAGTGAGGTTCCATTAAAATTTGGCTCAGGCCAAATGTGCTTGTATGATATAGAAAAGTACCCAATATATATGAACAGCATAAATATAAGATGATTTTCATACAGAAGCTCCTGCATGCAGACTGTTTTACTGATACAGGGACTTCACTCTTTTAATGCAAATTAATATTATTATTAGTTCTATTGTTATAGCCAACAATGCATCACTTATTAAAGTACATGGATTAAAAGGGTATGAGTTTAAGAAAATCAACTAACCTGAATCGTTACAAATAGATGATATATCGCACGCTGTAAAAAAATAAATAAATTTAAAAAAAAAGGAATAAAAATACATTCTGTGCTTCTAGAAGGGAGTGACGGGGAAGGAAAAGATTATAATACCTACAGCTATTATGGAAGGTGTCGTTTTCGCAATAGTGTCCTTCTGCAAAAGGAGTTAAATTAAAACATCATTCACAAAATAGTGCATAATAGTCCCAAATTTACCAGTATAGTCCTTACAACCACGCTTATGTGCTGGTTATTAGTACTTGTCATCTAAGACGGGGTCGTTCATGAACTAAAATCCCCATCATGTATTTGGCTATTATAAGGCTACTATCAGAAAAAAAATAGGCAGAGTATTAGTAGGGCCCACATTGCGTGAAAGACCATTATGTGAATGCCCAATGGAAACCTCCATGTTAAAAAAAGCCAATGTCTCATGTTTATAAATAAAGCAGACTAGCCCTTTTACCAGGGTCACGGAGTACATTGAAAACAATGCACGGGTTTTCAAAGTACAGGTGCTGGGAAGGTACACAGGTGTAGGACTGTTGGGCCACCTGTAAATTGTAAAATCAGGGCTATTATTAACATAGCCCCAGCTTTACAAAAGGTATAGAAGGTCATCTTTGCAATACAGTGACGTGCATCATAATGCAGTGAGAAAGAAGCTTAACAGGGAATTCAAATGCTAAACACATGATATTTTTGTGTGTGCCAAGTGTATTCTTCTAAACTATTTCCTTAATCATATATTTAACCGTATCTAAATTATTACATTTACATACATAAGGATCATACGTACCTGTGACTGTTATGTTTGATGTACTTGAACTTGAAGTAAAACTGAAATGATTCACTGTATAGATTGAATGTAAACATATTTAGCGTGAATTGATCCTTTTAAAAATGTTTGGCAACAACGCTCAAATAAGCAATTTTAGGTTTTAAATATACTTTAGTATAATATTGTTTGTAACTATATATACAGTATGTAATTTTGTTATTCATATATCAGTATGTAAGAATATTATAGTGTATGTGTCTGTTAGCGTGTATGTATGTTACTGTGTGTGTGTTAGAATGTTTGTAACTATGTTAGTGTGTGTATAAATATGCTACTGTGTGTGTAAATATGTTACTGTGTATGTTGGTATGTTGCTGTATGTGGAAATAAGTTAGTATGTGTGTTAGTATGTGTGTTAGATTTGTTGCCCCCACCGTAAGACTTGCAGGGGGACCGCTAAATTTTTTGTTATGCCAGTTAGGAATAGTTATCATATTTGATTTTGTAAAAAAAAAAAAAAAATTGAAAAATAACATATTTGTGTTATATATTTGAATTGGCCAAATAGGGAAACTTTTTCAAGATGGTCTAAATAAAGGCATGTATTTGAGCAAGGCTTTATCTAGAATTTGTATGTAGCTCTGTAACCAATCGTAAGTCATTAATGTAACGGAGTATCAAATTTAAAAGAATAATGTATTTCATTTACTAAATGTAATTTATAAATATACAGTATGTACTTAAATATATAAACAGGGAAAAATATGCTGGTGGCTCTTATCCTACCAGCTGTATGGTTGAGAGTCTTGAAAATACAGTAGGTCATGTTAACACATCAATGTACATACCCGTAGTGCTGTTCATTTTTGTTGAACTAGAAAATGTGGAGTGTAAAGAACCCGTAGCACCTGAGTGAATAAGTTAACACAAAATAACATCAATTATAGAGAAACATATTATCTAATGTAAAACAAATGTAAAACACTGCTTACCAGGAGTCTCGGTCTCGCTGAAGGTTGAAGGTTGATCACCTGTAAAAAACATTAATAAAAAGAAATAATAATTACAGATTGCATATTAGTAACCCCAAATTATACCTTGGTCCAGAAAGAGGAGAATTTACACGGTGCAGTATAAAACTAGAATGAATGGCAGGACTATATTTTCTAAAATATGACCTAAATATAACGTATTTAAAAAAATGTACAAAGAAAACAAGAAATTCAAAGCAGAGAAGCTTGGAAGATGATGGAGTCAACACAAATGACTTGTACTTAACGAGTGATGTATGTAATTGTAAGAAACCAGGCTATGAGAGAACCTTAAAAGCTTCTGTAATTTAACTAGAATAATAATAATTGTATTTTGTCGCTGTGAGCTAGTTTAAACCATGCAGAAATTATCTAAGTAACAAATACTTTTGCATGATGTCACACTTGATAACTCCTTAGGGCCCTGGAGTTTTCACCACGATAATGTAATGAACACCTTTGTCATTGTTCTTCTTCTGCTATTAGAAAGTTCATGGCATTGTCATGTAATCTCTGGTTGACATGATACTCTCCCACCGAAAGAAACCTTAACACACAGACATGCAGCAGCCAAGGGTTGAAGCATTGTTATGTACAGCTGAGAAATATGGCAAGTATTGTCTTGAAATCTATGTAAGGCTAAAACCATACCAAATACCATTACAAGAAAGAGAACGGGTGAATTTATTGGAAGCAACAGGAACCTGGGGTCTTGAGACCTGATGTCCAAACAATACTATTATACGAGGTCCTAAGACCTCACCCTCCTAAACCTCATTGGCACAGATGGTTTAAAGACTTCTACACACTGAATGTGAGCAGGGGGGTAATTAGAGTTAGTGTTCCTCAGTCCGTATTTTTGTGACTTAACTCATAACCTTCAACAGGTCTTTGCCATACTGTACAAATAGTGAATTGGTGTCCCCCTCCAGGAGTAAGTTAGTACAAACAAAGTCATATAAATACCTTTTGTACTCTTGCTTGGTAGTGATGTACTAGATACTGTATCTGAACTACTGTTCACCCCTGGAAAAAAATATTTATTAGTTGTTTGGGCAAACATAACAATTGAAGTCACAAAGCTGTGTTCTCCGGCCCATACGTTTTAATTTAAATCATCATGACATCAGTAGATAAAGAGGGCTTGATTTGAGAGTCCTAAAACTAGATGTAAAAAATTGCTCTCTAAAATCATATTCAATAGTAAGCGATATGTAATAGTGTACCAGTAAGTGATTCAACTCACAGCACTCAGACTCATGTGCACATTTACAGCGCATAATTAAATCACAATTAGAGTGCATATGTTTTTCAATTAAAAATCAAAAGACCATGTGAGCGGTTAAGAAGCAAAACCCTTGGAAGTTGAGTAAGGTTAAAGATGTTGGAAGAAAAAAAGTATAAAACATAACTTCATATTTCCTATGAACAATAAAAAATAGAGCCTAAGGCACTAAGGAAGATTAGGGGTAATAGCCATGTTGCAAATGTGTCCACAAACAATTGTATCAAAAAAGAATATGTTGCAGGTGGGCAAACCGTAACTTTAGTTACAAACAAGAGTTCCAGGGATTAAAGGATACGGTGTCTGCCAAGTGAAAGATTACGGTGGATGTTACTCACATCTTTCACTTCTGGAACAATTAAGCAGTTACTGAGGGCATTTAGCTTCCCAAAATAGACCATGGCTAATGTGCAATGCAGATGGGCAACAATATGTCCTTGGGATATTACATACAGATTGTTGGAAGTCAGATTCTGCAGAAATTTACATTCAGTAGTTGTGAATCCACGTATGCCGTAAGTCGTAAAGTTTAAAAGTGTAATCAATAATTGTTCATCAAAGTACAGAGCAACCGAAATAAAGGTTTATCAATATATAAAGAGGTATTCTTGGACTTGTTTGCTATTTTTTGTAGTATTTAACAAGAGCTTTGTGGCTATACCTAAATCACACGATAATGTTCTGATCACGAATCAAATTGAAATAGTATCTAGATTTGTTCCACACCCTATGTGGAAAAACTATAACAAATCAACACAGTAAAATCTCTTTAAAAAAACGTATTGTAATCCTGGCACACATTTAATTTAACCTGGCAAGTTAAACTGGTTTTAAACTCCTCTGTGCATGTGTTTTGTGTCTGTATTACCATTCTAAGGTGGGTAAAATTAGTAAAAAAATTAGTAAAACAGTTTCTAAACGTTCTCAAGGGTATGTTAGAAGATCTCATGGGTGCAGACTTCTAATATCTTGCATATTGGTTTATTTGCAAACTTGTGTGTCTATATGGTACCTACTGATTTATATTATCCATTGGAATTAATTGTGATTTATACTATTTATTGGCATTAATTGTGACAAATACACTTTATTGGCATTATAGGAGTGCTGACCTTTTTGTTTTTGTGTATAGCATAGCATACCTTCACCAAAAAGAACATCTATTGACCTAAGTTTTAGTAAAACATATACTTACAATTGGCTGTACTTTCAACAGAAGGTGTACTAGAAGTTGTGCTAATAGCAGGAGTACTGTTGCTTGGAAAATTATTGATCAGGGTTTCTGCTAAAATAAAGGTAATTGCAAGTATTATGGTAATTCCAATAATAAAAAAAGAAACAAAAAACAGATATTTGGCGTTACATTTTTAACTTTAGTAAAAGTAAAAAGTTACTAGCACGGGTACTGCTGATTGTACTATTTCTGGTTGGGATCCAAGCTAAAAAAAGGCAATTCAATTATTATTATAAGGTGAAAAAACAAAACAAACAAATATAATAGTTATTGTGTTACATTTGAGTTCTATAGATATTAAAGAAAAATTATAACCAAATGGAACCATGGAACTTTGTAATTAAGACTTTTTATTGCAGTCACATCTCTGGGGCAGGTGCCAAGTAACGAGGTGTATTTACTATATACTGAAAATATACACACAGTATTGCAAAAAAGTGTTTGCCTATTTCCTTCCCAATTTCTTCTACTTTTGCATACTTATTGAAATCTGATACACCCAGGCATAATTACTGCCACCACTGTTGAGTCTAAACATCAATTAAATAGAATCTGCCTTGGAAAGCAAAGTAGACTAAAGGTCTCAAAACATCATATGATGCAAACTAAAGAAATTCAAAAACAGGGCTTTGGGACTCCACAGTGAGAGATCTCTACAAATGGAGAAAAAAGTGGTGAACCTTTCCAGCAGTGGCTAGCCTATCAAAATTCCTTCAAGAGCGCATTGACAATTCATCCAAGTGGTCACAAAAGAACCCAGACTAAAATGTAAAGAATTGCAGGCCTCACTTGCCTCAGTTCAGGTCAGTGTTCACAATAATGCAAAAAATGGCATTCATGGGAGAGTTGCAGGGCGAAAGCTACAGCTGACCAAGAAGAATACAAAGGCTCATCTCATATTTGCCAAAAAAACTTCTTCTGACTTCTGAGACTTTTGGTCCACAAAAAGGTAATTGTACCAACAGTTAACCACGGTGGTGGTAGTGTGATAGCCTGGGACTGATTTGCAGCTTCAGGACCTGGGTGATCATGATTGATGGATACATGACCGCCCATCAGTTTGTGACCTCAAGCTCAAGTGCAGTTGGGTTATGCAATAGGACAATGATCAAAAGTACACAAGAAAACCCACCTGTGAATGGCTCAAGAGAAATAATATGAAGGTTTTGGATTGGCCTAGTCTAGGTCCTGACTTGAAACTGATTGGGACGCTGTGGCATGACCTTAAAAAGTCAGTTCATGTTTGAACAACCCTCCAGTGTGGCTGAATTAAAAACAATTCTGCCAAGAAGAGTGGGGCAAATTTCCTCCACACTAATGTAAAAGACTCATTGCAGATGTTGTCGCCGAGGGTGGCACAACCAATTATTAGGTTTACTTCCCTACATGGGTGGTATAGGTTTTTATTAACTCTTTACCTTCAATAAATGAAATGATCATTAAGCTGCATTTTGCATTAACTTACATTGTCTTAGTGAGAGTGGGAAAGAGTGAGAGGAATTTATCAGACGCAGAGTCTCACTCTCACTCTTATAACAAACCACGTATAGACCCAAAAGTAAACCTCATGCGGGTTCCCTGCCCCATTTCCGAGCTATTTGACACAGCCAGACCCTACGATAGCAGATGAATGAATACAGACACACCTACAGGAGACCACTGCTGCCAAAATGGATGCAGTACCAAAGATCTGAGGGTCACTATATTAATGCGGAATTTCCAGACACAGAGAAAAAGGAAGATCTGAAAATATAAACTCCTGGTAAAATTTGACACCCCATCAGGCACACGCTCTTCACTGTTCCTCCCTCGAGAGGCCATGTGCACAAAAAAATAAGACAAAAGGAGCAGCGGAGGAAGAAAGAAGATGCAAGATACGGTCTATGGAGAAGGTGAAGAGACATTCAAAGAGTGGGTGAGAGTGCGTGAGTGTGAAAGAACTAACAAAATGTAAAAAAAAAAATAATTCAGAGCTCTTTTCTTCATTTTCATTTATTTCTTTGGGGATCCCTCCTCATTTTCGGAGATTCCTATGAATTCAGTAAATTGGCAAATTTTGTTAAAATTTAAATTTTTACAAGTCTGAATGAACAAGAATTAGTTTATCAGGGAGCATTAGGATTGTGACCATACCTACTAAAGAATGAACCCTTGATATCCCATTGAAAACAATGTTAATGAAAGCTAAATAAATACATGACTTGACAATTTAATTGACAGTTGATAATTCACATAGTGCTTCATCATACATCAAGGACCATGAGATGGATTAATACCTAATGTTACAGGAAATTGTTTTGGTTTTAAAATAATTTTCTAAATCTATTTTCTGTCATTTTTTATGTCATTATATTTCCTTTTTCGCAAAAGTAGACATGCCTTGGTAATGCCTACATATTACGATATAGTTCCACACATGTAAGATTAAAAAAATCAAATGTAATGATTTTACCTGTAGGTCTGTTAAAAATGGAATTTGAAAAAGAAGGTGGACCTATTGCAAATAAAGCACATTTTAAGGGCACATTTAAAGCAGTTTCTTAGACTCAGAAGTAAGGGAAATATGCTAAAATAGGCTTATCCAACTGTGGCCCTCAAAATAGTGCTGACAAGGCTAGAGAAAAGATTATTTGCTCCAAATTGATCTGACTTGTAGACTACATGTGGTCAGTATGATTGTTTATAGGCAGCTAGATATCCCTGTTGTCACTCTTTGGTTAACACCACTATATTGTTTTCAAAGGTGAACCAAATTATGGTTTTTGAGCCATCTTGGAAAACGTCTCCTTGGGCTGAACATACCCAGCCCCCCCCTGGGAGCTCTCAATCTGTTGTTGGAGTACAATAATTCCCATAGCCCTCTGTTAGCCGATAAAAGTAAGACAAAGTCCAGCAATAGGTAAGGGCTGCATTTGGATAGCCATCTACTAAGGTGTGAGAAATGTCACGAACTACAGTTACTACATGCTAACGTACACTTTTTAATAAAATATTTGCTTATACTTCTAGCATATAAGAGGCACAATGAGAGGGAAGAAGTAAAAATGTTAGTGCCACCACCATCTTCATACGCCTCTTACCAACTATGCCTCACACATAAGATATTTACCCCTAAATAATAAAAAAAAAACTAGCTAAATATGTGGGAAATGCCTAAAGACTCGACCAAAAAGGAGCAACAAGATTTAAAATGAATCCCCTCTTTTGTGTCGCTTATGACTCATAAAAACATCCTAGAACACTAAGCCATACCTCCCAAGTGTTTTTTTTTTTTGAAGAACAGTCCTTCTTTTGGCCCTCAACCCCCTTTTCCTTTTTCCTCCCTTGAAGCCCATCTGTTCTATTTTCTCAATACTGTTGCTGGGTATGAGTGTATCCTAGTATTCTACAACCTTAAACATTACGATAATGCGAATAAGAACAGCAGAAAATGTGTTTATAAATGAACTTGTGTAAATCGAATACATTATTCTTCTTCTAAACACGTTACTCAGTTACATAAATACCTTAAGGTCTTGGTAAAGCCCCACCACCTAGTTACACTAACCACATCCCCAAAAACAGGTGTCCATCTCTCAAATGTTGGGAGGCATGCAAGGCACTAGAGCAAAACCATTCCAATTAATAATTATCGCACTGCCAACTAATAAATCCCATCTTTACCAACAGCTGCAAGTATTAATTTCATCAGCTTACATGTTTCTTGGGTAGTTATATTCCCTTTACCCATAACAGTGGACAGTTTGTATAACTAAATTCGGTCCTTACAAATTCAGACACTTAAAGGGGGCTACTAGTTGAAATCATGATACCAAATGAGCGACAGGGGAGGGCCACTGAAACGTGTTTGGGAGTTTTAACTGCAGTTCCATATAAAGTGACCATGGTGAATGAAATGCATCATTTACACACTGACTGCATCCTTTTTGTGCTCCCTATATGTACATCTCTGGATAGTGTCCTTTGCACATTTTGCCTGTGAACACTATATTACTGTGCTACTCTGTGGATTTATCCCCCAGGCTACCTCCCTTTATAATTGAGGATATTGATATGGTGATTCTAAAATCTGAGTATAGTAGGCATCTGCATTTTAAGTGGGCTTTCAGTTTTTTGCGTATAAAGTTGATCTCCCCCCAATAGCCCTCCTGTTCTGCTAGCATTCCATGCTTATAGTTGTAGATTTGTATAGTGGTTGGCGGTCTAATGTTTTTCTGTTGGAATCACTACCAAGAGTAGCTGCCACTTAGAGCTGATTATTGAAGTTGGTACCTAGCATCAGAGTAGTTCTCAAGCTGGATATTTTGTCATTTTAATCATACAGTTACATTTTTTTAAATTCTTACTTTTGCAGTTGGGCTTTCAAAAGTATGGGGAGTATGTCTATTGTAATGTTATAAAATATAACAAAACCTCCTTTAAGCACGAATCACTTTAGACGTACATTTGCTTTAAATATGTTAAAGGGTTACATTTGTGCACCCCTATTACCCCCCATGTACAGAAAATGGTCATTATTATTATATCTGTGATTGGAGATGGGGGAGCGTGACTGCAAGTGTTCTTTGCTTCTAGCAAAGGTTTCATATTAGGTTTCACGTTAGACTGCTGCGCTCCCTGGTGGCAGTCTGGGGTACTGTTTCTATTCTGGTCACCTAGTGCTGCAGTTGTCAATAAGCAGTAGGTTAAGCTCACCATTCTCTGCGGAAAACTTTACAATTATATAAGAAGTCACACACACTTATACATATATATATATATAAAGTCCAAAAATAGTTACCGGCACTCCAGGGACTTTGCAAATGACCACACAAACAACTTCGGTTTTTAAGTCAACGTTTCAGTCTTGTTTATTACAGACTTTCATCAGGTCATGTCCTGATGAAAGTCTGTAATAAACAAGACTGAAACGTTGACTTAAAAACCGAAGTTGTTTGTGTGGTCATTTGCAAAGTCCCTGGAGTGCCAGTAACTATTTTTGGACTTTATATTATTTACTGCTGCAGTTATTTGGCACCGGGCAGAAATTTGGCATTTGGAGTGCAATTGATAATTTTGGACTTATATATATATATATATATATATACACTATATATACACTATATATACACTATATATACACTATATATACACTATATATACACAGAGTCTGCTTAAAGTAAAAGTACTCCAAGCTGGTATTGTTCTTTAGCTTGAGCAATGTGACCCTATTCCCATGCTTGTGGTGAACCCACCTATACAATATATGAAGATTTTGAGTTATGACACATACATACAGTATATACATACATACATACATGGGAACTCTAAATCAGTGTTTCTCAACCTTTTTCAAACCACATACCCAATTTCATCAACAAAGTTTTCATACAAAATGTAGCCTTAGTAACCCCCACTCTTACTGTTTCCTATCAAATACCATTAACTTAAGGAAAACTGTACCATAAGGGGTGCATGTGTCAAAGACGGAGAAACCTGCATTCTTTTGGATCAACAGCAAGAAATAAACAAATATGGGAAAGGTTGGACTTGATGGGCGCATGTCTTTTTTCAGCCTATCTAACTATGGAACTATGTAAATGACCCTGAGATCTATTAAAGTATATTTAAAAGCACATAACACTGTTCACTAACCAATAGATTGTGTTACTGGAGTAAGCATCCTAACACTGGAAATCAACTACAAACAGTCCCCATGTATGAACATATATATATATATATATATATATATAGCATATTTATATACTACAAATTAATGCTATACAAATTAGATTTGGAATCCCTCACCCTTAAGGCATGCAAAGATCATACAATTATTTCAAAATAAACAACTCAATTAATGAATTACCATTTCTAAAGGATCCCCCCAGATTCAAGCTAGCAGCAGCATCCAGTGGAATTTCCAGAGCTTTTCACAAGAATAAAAAAAGAAAAACATAATATAATAATGTCTACTATGTGGCAATTTACTTACAGAAGCTACTATATCTTAAGAAGGGTCTCTACTATACTGTGCATTCTTGGTATTGCTTGGCTGCTTCAAGCGTACCCTTTAGTGTACGATAAGCGTGACTGTCAGGCTAACTTACAAACCAAACAGTATCATGTTTGTATGTTTGCATCTCATCATCAATAATAAAAAATTACAACACAATGTAAAACTGGATGGAACTTGGAGTGTAGCTTGGGATTGTCATCTTACCAGGAGTCGTGATCGGAGCTGAAGATGCAAATGGTTTTGCTGCAAACATTGTAAAGTAAAATTAGTTAATGTTTCAAAGTTTACTCAAGTGTAGTAAGTAAATAGTCAATTTCACGAGAGAGCATACATTTTCCTGTTATTTTTTTTTCAAGGCTCACCATTAACAGTACAGAAACAATCTTAGCACTTACAGCCACTGATGACCTTCGCATTTGAGGGATCACAGTGCATTATGCCCTAAGGACAGGTTTTAGGATTGAGCCTTGCTGGGACCCATCCATGATTGGCAGGCTAGCCTTCTAAACAGGCTAACAAGCCAACAAATAAAAATGACAGAATCAGGTGGCTTTATAGCAGAATGTTTTATATTGAGACACTATTAACCAATTTAATATACAGTCTGCAGCATCTGATTTGTAAATAGTTCAACCTTTAGTTTCATTCCTGTAAAAATAATTTCTAAGTTAAGCACACAGAGTTGTCAGAGCATTAAAAGAAGGTACTACTTCACATAAAACGAATAAGCATCCCTGCAGACACGGTAGCTTAGAAACATAGAATTTGAAGGCAGATAAGAATCATATGGGCCATCTAGTCTCAGTGGTGTCTTTAGGTTTTCTGCTGCCCTAGGACTGACTTAACTCATGTGCCCCCTAGTCTTAATTTTCCCGTCAAGATCCCACCTATTTCACCCTCACTCTTTTGTCTTTTGGTTCCACCCCTCCCCTTAGGCTCCACATCTTCCTCTTTGTATAATAAGTGTGGATACCGAGTACTTACTTGTATCTTTTGTAGTTCTCAGATATGATCATATATATATACCGTATATATAGTATATTTATACAACACAAATTAATGCTATACAAATTAGATTTGGAACCCCTCACCCTTAAGGCATGCAAAAATCATAAAATTATTTCAAAATAAACACCTCAATTAATGAATTACCATTTCTAAAGGATCTCTTCCGAATCAACCTAGCAGCATCAGCCAACAGAATTTCCTGAGCTTTTCACAAGAATAAAAGAAGAAAAATAAAATATAATAATGTCTACTATGTGGCAATTTACTTACAGAAGCTACTATATCTTAAGAATGATCTCTACTATACTGTGCATTCTTGGTATTGCTTGGCTGCTTCAAGTGTATCCTTTAGTGTTTGATAAGTGTGACTGTCAGGCTAACTTAAAAAACCAAACAGGATCATGTTCGTACGTTTGCATCTCATCAGCCATAAAAACAAATTACAACACAATGTAAAACTTGATCGGAGCTGAGTGTAGATTGTAGAGTGTAGCGATTGTCATCTTACCAGGAGTCGTGATCGGAGCTGAAGATGTATCTTTCTTTGCTGCAAACATTGTAAAGTAAAATTAGTTCATGTTTCCACGTTAACTCAAGTGTAGTAAATCATCAATTTCACAAGAGGGCATCATTTCCCTGTTATTTATTTTTCAAGTCTCACCATAAACAGTACAGAAACAATCTTAGCAATTACAGCCACTGATGATCACAGTGCAGTTTGCCCTAAGGACAGGTTTTAGGATTGAGCCTTGCTGGGACCCATCCATGAGTGACAGACTAGCCTTCTAAACAGGCTAACAAGCCAGTAATTAAAAAATGACAGATTCAGCTGGTTTTAGAGAAGAATGTTTATATTGAGACACTATTAACCAATTTAATACACCAACAGTCTGCAGCATCTGATTTATAAATATTTCAACCTTTAGTTTCATTCCTGTAAACATAATTTTTTTATCAGAGCATTAAAAGAAAGGAACTACTTCACATTCCTCCTTTGGTCTCACTCTTTTGTCTTTTGGTCCCACCCCTCCTCTTAGGCTCCACCTCTTCCTCTTTGTATAATAAACGTGGATACGGAGTACTTTTTGTAGTATATTTTGTAGTTTTGTGCGTCATTTCAAATGTTTTATCTATTATTTTAAGAGATAATACTCTTCAATTAAAATAAGGCACATATCGCACATGCTCAAATTGGTTGAATGAACACGTGGTCAGTCCATGATGTGAGCATGATTTGTGTAACAGCAACCACTGTTACTGTACATTCACACACACCATTTGCACCAGACATACAGTGCCATCTTGGTGCCCAACCAGCTTAACAGTGCCATATTTGTCCTCAAACAGCTTCCCAGGCTGAGACCTTAATCAGTTCTTGTTCTCGGCTTAGATTCAGGATAGTATTATGCCAGTCACCTGCTTGCTTCCTTCTGCTGGGCAGGAAAGCCCGCATGCATTATGTTATTCTAACATTATGCCGAGAAAAAAACGGGTTAGAGGTTTCAGAGTAGGCAGAAAAACATTCGGACTGGATTGGCCAAACAGTTCTTTGCCACCATAAAACCATTTTGACTTTTCTTAATAATATAAGGGTTCAGTTTCCCAATATTGTCAATTTTGAAGCTGCAGTTCCAACTCCATAATATGACCATAAGTAAGACTAGCAACTAGAAACATTTACAATGTTACCTAAAAACGTGTTTTCTACCTTTTTCAAAATAATTTGATTAGATAAAATAGGTATTTTTTAAATACAGTATCTGTTTAAACTAGCAGCATCCTATTGTTATGATGAATTAAAAGAGATGTGACAGAATGGTCAGATTAGGTAGGGTCAATCCGTGCTTTATCATCAGCAACAGAAGACATAGGACAGGAGCAGTAGCTTAGATCACAAATTAAAAACAGCGGAGCTGGAAAAAGCAAAAACACAAAATACACATTAAGCAAATATTCATGTTAATGAACTAGATTACCAATACATAGAAGCAGACTAAGGACAACCGATCAGTGCCTAACACAAAGTCAGCTCTGTGCATCATCATCCTATACTGCGGCTAATTGTGGTGATTTCCACATTAGAAGAAAACATTACGGCAATTCAGTACCAGTTTAGGAGCCTTCAGGGCACATGTTTTTGTTCTCCTATAACACATACACATAAACTATATCATCTTACCAGTGCCTCATACTATGTATAAGCTCTAGTAGGGTTATGTGACATTGTTGAGCGTCTGCCTTCTGGATACCGATTGCCAGACTGCTATTTAATCTGTCAATGGTACAATGATAGATTATCCACTAAATCCCCAGTTCTCACAAATATGTTATTACATGACTATGCTATGAGCCTCCAAAGGTTCCAGTTTGATAAAAATCCATACCTTTTAATATAAAAATGAGCATACACATTGTTCAGGTTAAAAAAATGTCATAATTTCCTAATATGGCATCAAACTCTCATCGTTATTTATTATTTGTTATCATTTGACATTTGAAAACAGTTTTAGCAAATACTGCTGCAAGCCCTACCATCACAAGCAAGCTAATTTTAGTTATTGGTACACATTGTACACGCAAGTATTAGAAACAAAGTACTTTTATTTTTTCAACTTTGTGCCAACAAGTAACTATTTTAATAATTATAGATATGTATTATGGGAACATTTTAAAAAGGTAGGTGTTCTCAAATACAGTCAAGTATCATGAATTGTTTCTACGGCAGCTTATATGACTTAAATGTTGCCAGATGCAGATCTTAACAAAGACCAATAGAGTAAACTGGAAATGGCAAGTGAAATCAGCTTTTCTAGATCTCTGCATTTTCCATGTGAGTCATAACATCTTTGAATATCCTGAGTTTCCATTTCAAGGCTCTTTCTGATGTTGCCTGCCTGGTGCTCCCTCTCCTGTCTAACAAAGCAACCTTTGGAGCCTGTACAGATCCGCACAGTGCCCAACGCGGTAACCGAGTGGTCCCAGAAGAGGTGGACCAAACCAAAAATCACAACAGTGAACTAATATTTGCACAACTTCTGGCTTTTACTTGTTGGTTGCCGTGTTTCTGCCAGGAAATTGCATCCTCCACATGATTATGATTATTTAATGTTTCCATAGTTTTCCTTTAGTACACAGCGCTTTAAAGATTAAATATAAAGACAATGCAAACTATAGGGAAGGTAGGCAAAAAAGAATCCCAGCTGTAACAGGACCTTGCCTGTATTAGAATGTAGAATTGATCTATGTATAAATAATAACAGCACTATATAGAGTTACATTTAACAAGTTTCTCAATCTTAGAAGTCTAATTGTGTCTGTCATTGAGATGTTCATCTCAATATCTTCAGGCACATCAAAGTATATTTTGTATCTTGGGTTTTGCAGTTACTGATCTGAAACTATTATGATCACCCCAATTCACATGGAGTTGGAGTAGAGACTGGTCATTTCAATTATTGCCCCACATTCCAATGCACACAGGGTAGATGAAGCGTTAGGCAGCTACCTGGCTTATTATGTTTGGGAAAGGGGGGATTCACCTGTCAGCTCCTTTGTGGTAATTGGGGACTGCCATTACATTATTTTCACATTTATTTACTTATTTTACTGATATTTTTTCAATTGGACATCAATCAGGGGTCTGTTATAGTCCTAATGTGGACACTACAAAATATGACCACACATCTTCCACATATGTACTGTGAACTCGCTAAAAATGTTGTTCAACATATTCTTGTGATTATAAAAGTCCATAGTCATTTATAGTATAAATGGCTAGGCTAGCCGAAATGTAGCAGAGGGCAAACATTAAAAAAGAGTCAGAACTAGTACAAGATTGTGGATCTAGTGTGTCAAGCCAAGTTCTCTAGTGTTTCTGGAAGAATGCGGTGAAGACCTATTCCCAGAGCCCCCGGGTTGAGCATGTACTGGTAGTGGCCTGTACTACTCTTCCTAGCATCAAGCCAGGCTGAATCAGGTATCTGGCTTTGGTCCAGTTCAAACTCACACTGGCTGCACCAAGTTGTATTTTGCAGTAGATGTCAGTGCAGAACATGTACAAAGTTACTGAGGTTATATAATGTTCTGATGATATACACATTTTCAGACTTTGGCACAAGAATAGCATTTATAAATCTATCAGAGCACTAATTGTTTTCCCTATTAGGAATAAAACGTTATTCCAAGACGCACAGTAGACCACTCTGCACCAGAATATGTTTAAATAAATATTGGAACAGTGTGTTCTGCGTGGTCTGAGTTTATTTAAATTCATATTTCTCCTTATTCAAGTATAGAGGTTCACAATTTTTTTGTATTATTTCTGTTGGAAAACAAGTTCAAAGGCAAACCCTATTCACACTTGCTCGGCCGCTAACTCCACATGTAAATTTCCTCCACGCATGTCTGCTGGTAACTTTCTGGGGCAAATAGATTAGGCTCCCAGTGCACCCCCTTTTCAATGAGCTGGTTAAAAAACAGTTACTCTATGAAGGCGTGTGCCTAGGTGATACAGCCACCATAACAATTATCTGGCAACACATGCCATATGCTGGCACTAGGCAAAGAGGCGGTACAATGTAATAAGATGTAACAGCTCTGAGCACCTCTTGCCGCTTTGTGATTGTTCTGCGGCTGTGGGTATGAATGCTAAATTGGATATTGTTGTCACAAACTTTGATATCCGTCCAGAAAAAGCTACAATATACTCAAAGAATGAAATTAAAAATCTTGGTCCTCATTTAACCTAGTGGTACCCACATCAGTATGCCTTGGCTTCTGTCACAGATCTAAAATATAGTGGTCACCTAAAAACACTGGCCTATATTGTTAAAACATGAATATTGTAGAAAACAAACATCCTTTTTGGCCAGTAGTATAGCAAAGGTAGTAGATGTAATTATATCCGATGGTTCTAGTTTCTATGAGCAGTTTTATGCCAAATAGTAGAGGGTCAGGTTATGGGGACAAAGGCAAGGAGCATTCTTTTAGGTCAAATGCCAGAATATCAGCTCATGGGAATACATTGTTATGGTCATAGTTTGGGACTTCTGGTACTGATGGCAGCTGTAAACTCAGCTCTGGATAGGACCATGGCCACCTCAGAGCAAAAGGTCTAAATAAATTAGTTAAGCAAGGAATCATACTAGCGACTACAACTTAAATGACTATTGGACTCTACCAATGGATGGTATCTCACTGTCTCTCTCCTTTCTCATTATTATCTACCCTATTTCTCCCTGCCTCTTACTTTCGTATTTCTCCTTTTTCTTCTTTAAGTCCTGCGGTGAGAGCACAAGGTCGGTTTCTTCAGACCGCTGCTTCTGTGCTCCCTCGTGGAGCACAGAAGCATTAATCACTAGCACACATTGTACTGAAGCACTAAAGAAGAGGTTTGGGTCAGCTAGGAGATCCACCCGATACACGCGACTGCCGATTTCCCAGGACATGTGTCACGACACTGAAAGTATCTGGACAGCTCCCAGGAAAAACAGGACAGTTGGCAACTACCCCTATGGGCACCATACTCAAGAAACATTGATATAAACAAGTTAGAAATATGCAGTTATGATGTTACACATTTTATAATCATCTCCCTGCAGTTTGGACATAATCAAGATTCCAATGAGCCATAAATCAAAGGTGTAACCTCCGTTCAGTAAAACAGGTTAACTCTGCTTGGTTTAGCAGGTCCATACTTTAAAAAAAACAAACCTCTTACATCTCAGTGCAGTTCTAGTTAATAAGGAGTGTAAAACCAGGAAACTATTTGGCTGATTTGGAAACCTAGTGTGTTCTTTATAAACCTCTACATGGTTCAGGTTATTTTAAGTTTGCGTATGTACGTAGACATGTTCAAAGAAAGCACAAGGTTTCAATTTGTTTGCAGCTTGTTTAATGGCAAAATTAGGGTTTGTTTTTCCCCGTCATGCAGCTGGAAACATATTCCTCCAAGCTCTGATGTCACCCCACGTTAGGTGGCTAGAATTTGTAGAGCTGTGGAAATTACATTTCAACAGACAAACGATTCTTTTTCTCTTCGCTCTGAAATATAAACGGAGTACAAAACCACTAACTTAATATAATCACAGAACTCTACCGAACTGTAAATATGATTATTTTCTTTTTAAACCTTTGAAGTGACTTTGTCTATTTGTCTCGTTGGACAGCACGATTTTGTTTTTCAGTCACAGTTGATTTTTATAATGCAGGCTGAAGATTAAAACCAGGATTTTGAGCATTTTATGAAAATCAAAATGCTTTTGTACCTGGACACCAAGATGCGTGTCAGCTAAAGCCATGTATAAATAGCCACATCATATAAGCATTCTGCACATCTAGCTGTATCAGTGCCAGCGTTGTACCATTAAAATGCACGTATCCAGTTACAACTGTATTTAAATAATAACATTACTTTTATACATCCTTTTCCATTCTACTTGCAAGCTTTATAGAATTCTCTATGTCAGCTTCACTTCAATCAACTCACCCGCGTACAAGCTGTCTTCTCCTGCTGTCTTAATTCCCCCCTCAACCACCAAACAAATTGTAAGCTTGGAAGAACAGGGCACTCTTCTCCTTCTGTACCAGTCTGCTTTAATATGTGTTATGATGTCATTTTTATTGTAAAAGTGTTACAGAATCTGCTAGTACTACATACATAGATGTAATGTTATATTGTTTTGTATTTTATTGCATAACACAATCTACTTCTTCACAGAAAGCCCCTGCAGCACATGGCCAGCGGCTGGATACGCGCAGCTGCACGCTTTGCGAGCATAAAAAATGTAGTGTGCAGCTGCACATTTCCAGTCGTTGGCTGCACTTCCGTCATCAAGCTGAAGTTGGCCTTAAAGTCACAGGGCCACCTTGTCATTGGCTATCCGGCCATATATTAGACACATTGAAATTGTTATTTACAACAAACCAAACCATACTAAATGCTTTAGCATTGCGTAATGGGTTGCCAACCAGAAACCAGACCAAGATGGCTAAATATGAGAACATGGTGATCTAGGAAGCTTGTGCACGAATACAAAATGTTTACCATATAAACTAATGTATAAAAAGCCACTTGCGGTGCAAAGTGGCGGTATCACCATAGCAACCAATAGAACTTTCCTACAGTCCATTCAACTTTTTTCACTTTGCAAATATATATCACTAACATATTAGTGGTTTGTATTATGGGGATACTACAGACAGGTAAATGATATACCATTTAATGCACATAATGGATATTTAAATTATGTTTTTCCCATGCAAAAATGGGGAGGTAATTTAGAATCCCTCTATGCATTTGACTATCTACCCGGCCCCCAGTTGCTTGCTTGCTTGCCCAAATGCATGCACGCTACACTTACCACCAGCCAGAGCTAACAGGACCCCCTGCTTTTTTATTTACCTGAGAGCATTCCAATAATTTTCAGAACTTCCATCAAAATACCAATTCTTTGACCTTAAAGCGTCTCCATCAGAAACAACACAGGCCTTTTTTCATGAAACAGGCCGTTTCTGCTGAATCACTGGAATTTCAATGGATGTTGTTGTCTTAAAAATTCATATTCTTTTCTAGTGATTCTAGTTTCGAGATCTAAGAAGCCAATTGACGATCGATTAATGCACATGATGTGTTTGTGATTCTTTTACTGTGAACACACCAACCAGCTAAGGTTAGTAGCAAATTCTTATTTTGTGTTTCTGTCGAAGCCCTTTGTTACATTTCATTTGATACATGACAATTACCTTCATACAACGGAAAGAATACCAGATATGCTCAATTGAGAGCAGGTGACAACTTAGCTAATTTGCTTTAAGATTAGGCTCTTACTCATTTCTCCGACATAAAAGAAATATCCTGTCAACCACGGAATCAATTCCCAAATATTGTGCAACTCTTTTCATAACTAAAGTTACAACAAACCCAGGTGTAGCTTTTTGCAGGTAGAGGGTGGAGTTGCCTGACATTTTGAGGACCCAATACTTTTTGTTGCCCTCCTTTAGAGCCCACCATGTGTCATAAATAGGATCAACCACACACTATATCGTTTAACACACCCCGTCTATTAATGTATAGTAGTTGCATTACTCTCCCTTTACAAAATTCTACCCATAATCCACATTTCTTACCCGCCTACCAAATATTTTCATTGATGTTCTTACACACATATATTTTTTTACATATTGCTGACCAGCCCAGATATAACTAATTGGTTCCCTTCCATGAGTCTATACATTCCACATATTACAGGGCAACATATGTGTCCTAGAAAACATAGCCAATGTGGTCACCCTACTCTAGAATGATTTTTAAAGCAAAAACAAAACCAGAAACAAAAGCCACGTTCTGAAGCATAAATAGCTGGGTACTAATTAAGCGCTAAGTTAGTTGGTAATACTGGCAATAAATAGCCATTTTTATTACGGCCTACTGGTGCGCCAAGAAGCGCGGAGGTGCCCCTTGTGCTTGGGAGGTCTCCTGTGAACAGCTAGTATATTTTTGGTGATAAAGCCACTTTTAGAAAAGTTTAACTACAATGTCCTTATATTATTTATCTATCTATTGTCATTTTTATTTTATCCTAAAAGATTAAGTCCCGGCAGGCTTCCATACATTGTAGATTGTGTTCTGTGTAAAACACAGCTACTTTTAGTTTAATGATATGGACAAGCAGAAGCAAGGTTCATTCCTCAAACTTGATGTCTAGGCATTCATGCACCTGATCAGTAGTCTCAAAGCTTATATTTTCCAGAAAGACTTCAACAAGTACGATAAGTAAGAAAACAGTTTTTGCATCACTATTTTCACTGAAAGAAGACCATCAGTAAAGTAAACACATATGATTTAAGATATTTTAACCTTAGTCCCCCTTTAAGAAGCACAGGAATGCTTTTCCCAAAAACGTATGCAGTACAAAGGAACATGATGATACCACATAATCTCCAATGGATTGATTTTTACAGCTAGAAGCAACTGCGAAAAGAAAATATCACTTACCACAATGCAAGGTGGAATCCTGTATTACGGTAGATCCCGTATAAATCCAGTCGCTCATGTTCCACTGAATAACAGTACCGTCTATGCATTTTTGGAGTAATTTTTCATCTGCTGAATTCCACATCCTAAACATGTACATCTCTCCAACCAAGCCAGGAAACGAGGCAGAGCTTATTTCTTCCGTGTAGAGACAACCAAGGTATAAGATTCCTCCACCGTTAAATTTATAGTCATTTCCAATATTTTGTCTATTTTTCAATAACCCGTCAAGATAAAAGCTCATTTCTTTTTTGCCATCCCATATGATGCATGTTTCATGCCAGGTATTCACTTTAAGTGTCTCATAAACAGTTATCTGTTTGCCAAACATCCATAATTGCATAACACTGCTGTCACCGAAGAGGCCGACTTCATAACCATTTATTTTGGACGTAGGCAACTTGTAAGCAAATGCAGTCCAGGGAAGAGGGGATGCGAGTTTTATGTAGGTACACACTGTGAACTGCGATAGATCCGGGACAGAGATGTTTAAGCGCATGGTTTCTGTGCATGGCTTCTTGAATACCGCTTTGTACTCTCCAAAATAAGCAGTTTGAGCTGGAAATGAAATAAGGACATACATGTCACAGATGACAATACAAAGTATGCAAAAACATGTTATCTTTAAACATTTTTACCATTAGAAGGCAAGAGGATGTCAAGACATGACACACGCATACATAAAACTAAACACAAAAATAGTCTACTTTTAAATGGCCGCTGTGGCTGTCAGGATATTTGGCTCATTTTTCAGCTTTATCAGACTGACTATGACCCACATTTTATTTTGACATCTAAATTTAAGGGCATGGGCTACTGTTGAGCCAATGCACCATCACAGCTTTCATCATAAACTAAATTTCTTAGTTAAAACTACCTATAACAAGTTTTTGTTGGTCAATCGGTTAATTTGATTTGGAGATACCTAGTTTAAAAGTTAACCTCACCTTGCGTTTAAAAATGTCAAACGTTATGCTCCCCCATACATTCCTTCCCTGGTCTTTCTTTCTATACCCCATCCCCTTTAGAGTGTTAGCTTGCCAGCTGAGCCCTCTTTATCCAATATATTGGTTTGTCTTAGTCAACTTTAGCTTTGTCATACCATTTGAATTTATGCAATGTAAGAAGCCCTGCATAATTTGTTGACGCTATATAAATAAAGGATAATAATAATATCATTGGCAGAAAATACTAGATGAGTTTAGAGACAAGAATACTTGATGTGTTTTACACCAGAAAAGGCACCATAGGCATCCTGTTTAGTCAAATGATATTATCCTTCTTCAGAATTTACAGAATTACCGTATTGGCTCGAATATAGTCCGCACTTTTTTCCCCCACTTTAAGTCTTTAAAGTGGGGGTGCGGCCTACATTCGGGGTCTAGCGCCCGACGCCCGGGACATGCAGTCCCGGGCGCCGGGCAGGCAGCGGGGTTAGGATACAGATCCCCCGCAGCGGTGCAGGGGACCTGCATCCCACTCCCCGATACGCTCAGACAGCCTCCCCTGCCAGCACTTCCCACGGGGGGGTGTCGGCACGGGAGGTTGTCTAAGCGCATCGTGCGGACCTCCGCACGATGCGTTTTACCTCTGCCCCCCCCCGGACTTACCGGAGCAGACTCCCGGGTGTCTTGCGGGACCGGCGGGGGACATCTACGCAATACGCGTATATAACTTCCGGTGCCGGAAGTTGTATTGCGTAGATGTCCCCCGCCGGGCCCCGCAAGACACCCGGGAGTCTGCTCCGGTAAGTCCGGGGGGGGGCAGAGGAGGACAGTGGTAGCATATCTCGGGGAGGGAGGACAGTGGTAGCGTATCTCGGGGAGGGAGGACAGTGGTAGCATATCTCGGGGAGGGAGGACAGTGGCAGCGTATCTCGGGGAGGGAGGACAGTGGTAGCGTATCTCGGGGAGGGAGGGCAGTGGCAGCATATCTCGGGGGGGGGAACAGAGGTGGCAGCATGTTTTTTTGGTGCTTTTTTAAAGAAACAAACTTTTTCTTTAAAAAAGCATCAAACTTTTAGGGTGCGGCCTATATACGGGGGCGGCCTATATCCGAGCCAATACGGTATATATCCAAAGTTATATGGTACTGTGCAAAAGTTTCAAGCATGTGTGAAAAAATGTAAAGTAAGAATGCTTTCAGAGATTACGCGACCATGCTGTACAAGTGCCGGAGATGTAAGCTGTGGGCCCTTAGCAAGCAAAGAGAGCAGATTTAAAAAGGGCAGACAGATAGAAAGCTGCGGGTGAAGTAATAGGATGCAAGGGGGAGTATGTATGTATGGGAAAACATTGAACAGGCAGACTGGGGGCACCGACAAGTTGTTTGGTGGCAAAGACAAGCTATTTGGTGACAAAAGATGGCACAGACAAGATGTTTGGTGGCAAAAATGGCACAGACAAGTTGTTTGGGGACACTGACAGGCTTTTTTGGGGACAGAGATGGTACAAGCAGGCTTTTTTAGGGTACTGACAAGCTGTTTGATGACAATGATTGCAGAGAGCAGTTGTTTGGGGACAAAGATGGTCCAGACAAGCTGTTTTGGGGGCAAAGGTGGCACATGTTGCTTGTGAAGTCGGGGGGGGGCCAGATAATTTTTGCGCTGCCTCTCTGTGGTTTCTAATTACGCCCCTAATTTAATATGTAGGTAAAAACTCTAAGGTTAACTGAATAATTGATATCTCCATTTCCAGTAGCTTACCAAGTATTCATATGAGTTGTCTATGGCCTGTCTAACAACTCACTCAATACTACAAAAAACTGGGAATCACAATTTACAGCCTTTGCCATAGGACAGGTCCCACACCTAGCTATGACAAATACGGGCAAGTTACAGGGGATATGATTTTCACATTAGTAAAGTCACAATAAGAGCCAAGTGAAAATAAGAGGGTTAAACTGGGCGACCTTGTTAAACAAGTATTACGAAACAGAAAATTCAAACATCTCCCGAGTGCTTGATCTAAATGTAATTTTCTTTACGTCAGCGTTGCTGTTTAGAAAACAGTAACCACAACTCTGCACACCTCTGTACTCTGTACAATTATGCGCACGTTTAAAAAAAAAAAAAAAGATCAAAAGGGTACACGATGAAAGAGGTGCATTCCAGTCAAGTCAGGTTTCTACTTATTGACATTTAGTTGAAGATTTTTTTATGTGCTCCGATTTCTCAAACATATGGAACTGTCATTGACGTCTCTCTCATACTCAGAAAATATGTCAGGTACTTTCACAGCTGGATGAATAAAGATTGGCTTTATCTGTTAAAAGGTTGAGAGAAGGGCTGTCCAAAGTGCAAGAAGATATTGATTGTGTAAAGAACCACACCTTATAGCTTTAAATAGTACTTGAAAGAATTTAAGAAGCCATACCAGATTAAGGTGTAAAGCAGGGTTGGGCAAGTGCTCTCCCCTCCTGCTTCAAATGGGACACTGTGGCCCAAGAACAACTTGGAAGGCAGTTCAAACAAAGTCCAGCAGTGCCTTTTGTGGGACATACTATTCAATACTCAATTTCATTGTGTTGATAAATTCTCCTGGACTAACCTCCTGGGCAAATTATAAGTTTTTCGTGGCATATCAATTTTAACCCCTTAATGACAAAGCCTGTACATGTACGGGCTCAAAATGCATTGTTTTCAATGCCCATTGTCCTTAAGGGGTTAAATTATTTTTACTACCGCAGAAAAACTTTTTTAGTTGTATGTGTATATATATATATATATATATATATATATATTTATATACACAGAGGGAATTATTACAACACTTCTCCGACTAAATACACAACATTACTACATATAACTGTTTTATTCCCCACCATGCACTTTGCTCCATCCTCTATAACAAATGACTCACCAGCGGCATTGTGTAAAAATCCTTATCCAAGCAGTTTCAACGTCTTACCTATTTGCGGAATGGCCAGAAGACACAGTAAGAAGCATAGTTGCTGCGTAGTCCTTATTTGCTTGGGAAAATGCCTTATATTTCCTGTTCTAAAAGGTTGCTGATCACTGAAAACCATCCTGCAAAATAAATAAATAAATAAAAATACATTTGAGTTCCACAAAGTCAAACCTTTTCACTTTTTAGAATGAACGAAAAGCTATTTCAATGCATGCAATGTTCTTTTTATAAACTGGTTTGCGGTTTTTCCTAGTTGAAAGTCATATCTGGAAAGGATTACTAATTAAGTTCTGCTGGATTAAACAAAAAAAAAACTTGAGTCATGGTGATCTCCAAATTTCCACTTAACTTTACATAGATTAGAATGTTTTTTTTTGTAAAAAATGAGGAAACTAAAGTTAAAAAAAACTAAAGTCTTAAAAAAAAAAAATACCCATACATATACACACACCCTCTTCACTTACTAACCTTTAGCCACTCATTTCTGCCTCCTGCTTTGCTAACCCCCCCCCACAACCACAAAATGTCCACCCTTCTGCCTCCAGAAATGCCTTATACCCCTATATGCCACTCTGGCATATAGGGGGTTAAAAGCCATATCATGGGACAGAGTTGAATATCGGGGGGTATAAGGCATTTCTGGAGGCAGAGTGGCATACAGGGGGTTAAATCCATTTCTAGAGGCAGAGTGGCATATAGGGGGTTAAAAGGCATTAATAGAGGCAGAGTGGCATATAGGGGGTTAAAAGAAATATCATGGGGCACTCTGCCGCATGGTGCGTGCACGCCGGCCCCTTTAATTGCATTAGGTGCCGGCGGCCGGAGGAGGCGGCTTTCAATCCCGCTCGCAGCTGGGAAATTTCCCGGTAGGCCAGTCCAGCCCTGCAATCAACCCCTGTACAGTAAGCTGCAACCAGACAAAGGAGGAGCCAACAACCTCACCTATGTGCAAGCAGGGAAAAGATAAATGTTTGCGTGCAAAGCTAGTCCCAGGCTTAAATAATACAAATCTGTAAATGGATCAGCCTCCAGCAGATGTGGTAGATCGTAATACAGTGAAATAATTTAAACATAATGTTATCCTAAATCTAAGATGAGACCACATCAGGAAAAATGGGGAGACAGAAAATCTGCAGCCATCCATCTAGTTTGTAAAATCCTCTAAAACCCTGGCTGTAATGTTGAAGCCAAGTGCTTCATCTAGAACACAACATAGAATTTGCATCTAAATAAGACATGTTTACAAAATACTGATCAAAATATGCCTTTGTTTAAACTTTGTATTGTTTACTAAAGCCAAATCACTCATAAAGTATTATCATAGAGTTCATTTAATATCTATAAGTGATTTGGCTTTGTGCCCTTTTTACACCACAATGTCTGTCAGGAAAAATACCTGGAAATGGTGGGCATAGTATTAAAACAACAGTTTTCAGTGAAGAGGAAATGTCATTGAAAAAAAGAAAATATCTATATTGGAGGTCATTTCCTGCTGACTAAACCAAGGGCACTCCTCTAGCTGGGAAATACCTCAGACATGCATATTTCTCAAAGATTCTGTGCACTGCGAGGCTCACGGGGCCTTCTCATTTTGTGTGCTTGACGGAATTACATTAATTGAGAGAGGGAGAGGTAATGAGACTAGAGATAATGAGAAAGCAGGAGAGATAAAGAGAACCGTCACATATTTACTGCAAATATCTACCATAGGCAAAACAAAAGAGATGGTGAAGTATACTATATACCAAAAATATTGGAGCAATGTTTATAGGAAAGCCCTATAACATGATATAACTCTGATATGTCTGTCATCTTCATGATACGTACTTAGTTGATGCCACGTGATTCATGAATGAGTCCTTGACTGACTTGAGTAGAGTCAGGTTGACCAACATACTACATGACTGTATGATCCACTTCAATGTAAGACTACACAGGGCTTTGAGAAATACACTACATTGATGAAGTTAAAACCCTTAACGTTATCCAAGGGGATTTTGATAATACTGAATAAATAATAAAAAATACTAAACATAGGGATTTTATCTGAAAACAGTATGATTCCTGCGGTCTTTTAGGGTGAAGTTGTAACCCGTCCCCTAAGAAACATGAACCAGATGTCATCTTATGCAGTCTGTACTTGCAATCCATCAGGTCAGTCCACCCGGCCTCTGGTAGACCTTCTGACTTAAACACATGTAAACCACCTCATGCGTATATGAATAAACGGTGAGGACACAGATGAAAGTTAGTTATGTTCCCGCATCTGTAACCTATATATAAAAAGTACCCAATTAAAATGCCTTTACAGTGAAGCACTTCCCATCACATTAGATTTTGTAATCATCTACATATGAGGGAATGTTTCACGAGTTTTCAAGTATAAATATATATATATATATATATATATATATATATGTTGTATTTAAGTTCTTTTTAAATACATTTTTTTTTAAATATGTTAAACTTGCATAGTATCTTTCAACCTTTGATTTGTGTAGTAGTAGTAGTAGTAGTAGCAGCAGTAGCAGTAGGGCTTTAGGTTTTGGTGACTGTAAGCAAATTTTGCATACATTAAGGAATACAATGTATATGACCACAAATGTAACTATTAAGGCTTCCGTCACACTTGTACAGGTCTGTCCACTTCCGCCCCTAGGCGCTTAGACTACCGGAATCGCAATTATCTGGTTAATCTCCTTATAAGGTAGTGTGACCTATGCAGGTAACAGATTATATAGACTCTGTCCTCACTACTGGACGGATAAATGCACATTAAAATAGAAACTTCCTGCATGCAAATATGATATAACTGATCAACCAATCAATCATTTTAGAAGCATAAAAAGCCTGTGCGGTTTCCCCTACTCTGCTTAATTTTTATAACTAAATGCAACATTAAAAATAGTATTTCTATTACTGTTGAATGACCAAAAGTAATTATATAACCATGAAAAAATCTGCCTCATTCATAGTTTTTCAGGGAAAGCTTAATTGTCACCTGCCTTTTTGTAATGAGGAAGTAATGAAAGGAGAGCTCTCTTATGGGTTATTTGTTGAGGTCAGCTATTACTTTGTCTAGGTGGAACAGCAACATAGAAAGTACATACAGGGAGCATAAACTGAATCCAGTTGAGCCACTCAAAGTGTGTATTCGTTAGAGGGGTATTAGACATATTTGTCATGTGTATGTGTTCCAGTTCTGCTATCCTATACTAGACAAAAACCACGACTCCACATTATACTGTGTGTGTGGTAAACAAATTGAACGGCTCAGTCTTAATCACCCAGCCAGACACTCTAATTAATGAAAGCTAATGGAGCAGCCATTTCCCTAAAGAATAATCTCAGTGTGGTGTTTGAGCATAACCAATACCAATGGCAGACTCCAGGTCTGTAGACGAAGGTAGGGCAAAAGTAGACCTAAACTACATTACTGTTTAATAAGATTATTATTATATTTTATTTATATAGCGCCAACAATTTACTCAGCGCTTCTTACAATACATATATTCAAGGGGTATGACAAGACTAGAATTGACAGACTAAGACAAACCGATACATTAGGTAGGGGGGAGCTCTGCTTGCAAGCGTACAATCTTGAGGATCTGCTTTCCAAACCTACGTTACTTACTGTGGCTTAATTATCAAATAGGGGAGAGTTATAAACATTAAACAGTGCACTGTGGTTTACAAATACCTAGTAGGTAAATCCTCATGCCAACAGAGCAACTATGATTTTAATCTCAAGCGCTACTTCCTATATGATCACTGATGGGAACAACTGGCAAGTTTAACCTAAAAGTGCAGCCAAGTTGTACCTCAGCTAACCCCGGTTAGCTGTGTAACACAAAAGCTTGGGGCTTAGAGAATGGTGCCTCCGTCAATGTATATGGAGTAGGGATTTTTCCATTTTACTCAACATAGTATAGTATAGTATAGTATAGTAGTAGGTTGAAAAAAAGACTTCAGTCCATCAAGTTCAACCTTTCACACATACCTACTTCTAAAGTTGATCCAAAAGAAGCAAAAAAACCCTACTTGGGGCAACTACCAATTATGCCACAACAGGGAAAAAAAATCCTTCTTGAATGTCTCTGACTATATTGTTGTTGATGAACAACAAGGAGTTGACCAGATTGTCTTGCCTTAGCATAACATTTATGGTGCTACTCCCTCTCCCATTAGGAGGTGTACATTTAGGTTATAAATATCTCTGCTAATATTCTCCTGCTTTCAGCAATGTTATTACAGAACCATACATCATTTATTAGAAAACCTGTAAAGTTTCTTAAGATGTGAAACTGAATTCACATTTGTTGTCCATTCATTCACTTATTTATTCCAAAACTTCTAAGAAGGTTTTTTTTCCCAATCTACCGGTTGCTGTTTTTGTGTCATTTGACAAAATTATGAATCAGACAAAATTTTACATGTTAAAATAATTGTTGGACATGAGGATTTAGGTACTCAGCAGTACAATGAAAGGGTGGTAGATAAATGGAACAGCCTCCCATCCAGGGCCGGCCCTACCATGGAGCAGAATGGGGCAATTGCTCCAGGCGGCACTTTTGAAGGGGCCGCCCCAAGCCCTTTTTTTAAAGCGGAAGAGAGAAAGGACGCCGAGTGGTTTTCGCTTACCAAGTTGTCAGTACCTGCTCGGCACCCCTCTATCTCCTCCGCGAGCCCTCATTTCCGGCGCTCAGCATTACAAGCCGGCACCGAGACCGAGCAGGGAGACTCGCCGCAGGACTGCTGAAAGGTAAGTACAAAGGGGGGGGGGGTAGGGTAGACAACAGGGAGGGGGGAGAGCAAGGGTAGATAATAGGGAGGGAGAGGAAGGGTAGATAATGGGGGGGGCGGCATTTTAAACTTCGCCCCAGGCGGCATTATGTCTTGGGCCGGCCCTGCTCCCATCAGAAGTAGTAGAGGCTAATACAGTGCGAGAATTTGGACATGTATGGTATAGGCATTAAGCTATCCTGAATCTAAGACAAGAACTGATGGAGGTCTAAGTCCCTACACCATGAAAAATGGCCAGACCATGAAAAATGGCCAGACTAGATGAGTCGAATGGATCTTATTTGCCATGAAATTCTACCTTTATATGTTTCTATAGCTGAAATTAGATGTAAAAGTGTTAAAGTCAACAGAATAGGTAGAACGGTGCCTTCAATTGCCAGGAATATTGCATAAGCGAATCCCTTTGTTTTTAAACGTGTTTTATGCTTGATGCCAAGATCAACAATATTCTCAAACAAGTGAATAATTAATAAAACTTTGTCAGTAACAAAAGCAGTGAGTAAATTGTAATGTATATAACAACACGACTTGTGTGAAACTCTGCTTTATATGGTTAAATGCTTTTTCCATTTATTAAAAGAACAGCGGCTTCAAATAGTTAAATAGACAGGCCTTTCAAAACTAACAAATATTAAGTGCCCTCAATCACTCCATTATCTGCTGAGCTTCTCTGACTGTAGATAAGAACAGTTTGGCCATCTAGTCTGCCCATTTTCGCTTCTTTAAAGAATGAAACTAACAGAAAGAAAGAATAGCGAATGATTCTTTATATTCTTATGGTGCCTCCTTTGAAATGCATTGGGGGGATTCTACAGAATCACTTTCACCGCCGCCAGCTACTTTATGTGATTCGATCCGTGTGAATTAATATTTCCCAAGGTCAAATCATGAGCAAAACTCCTAGCTACGAATATCATCACCCACCATCTCCTCTAACGGTTATTACTGGAAAACAGAATGCATTTTTTTTGAGTCACTGAATGAAGTGCTTATTTAACCATTTCCATGCAATGCAACTGCTTAAGAGGCAAGAAACAAGAATGAAAAGACCAAAAAGTACATGAGAGCTCCCTAGAAATTTCTTCCCACTGCTATGGTGTCTTTGGCAGGTCCAAGTAATTACTGGGTTTGCTGGAACACAAACTTGTACACTTAATAGAAATGTTCCTGTAATCACCAACCGCTATTCATGTTATTTTAGTTTCCATTGAATACTTATTTACCCCAGATGAACCGTATAAAGTTTCGAAATCAGATTTAAACCTTAAAGGGGAAGTTTACATACGCTTTCTGTATAGTACATATTTCAAGCAGCTGTCACGCAATTCATTTTCTTTTTATATATGGTACAGATAAATGTGTGGATTACTTTGGAAATTTCGCCATATACCGGTTGTTACATGTACCCAGATTTTGCAATGTAACAACAGCTTTTCAGACCATAACTATCAGTATACAACTTTAATACCACAAGCAGAGAAATGTGCAAGTAATAAGCAAATATCCATATAATAATAAGCAAAATATTGAAATGTGATCAGCAAGCAGCATAAGTAAAACAATAGGTTTTAACAATCTGACTGTTCACTGTGCGTTCATTTTTGGATTAATTGTTGCTTATACATGGATTACTATTCGAAAACAACTAATTTCTTAAGAAACACATCACAGTTTGATTTTTTATGTTTTTGTGTATTGTCTTTCAGGCAAAACAATTTACCAAAAATGTTAATTTATACCAAGTGTTTTTTTCATGATGTCCAAAACTCAAAACATCTACTTTTCACCTACTGCCAGTTGCGGAAGTAGTGCCTAAACCTCGACTATCTTATGTATTTGATCACGCAACAACTATTACTGGAACATTGATTTTGTCCTGGAGTAAACACTATATTTTGTGACATCATGTCATGACGCATGATGTAACTGGGCAGCAAAGTGAGAACACTTGAGGTCTGCATGACCAATAAGGCTCATGAACTCTGCAAACATTCATGATGATCGATGATGACGTACAGGTTTCAACAATTATTATTATATGCGTATATTTATGCGATATCAGACAGCACCATACGTCATTTGTGTTTGTAGACATTTCTGAACCCGCTCACTAGAAATGTCTAGTCTGAGCTGTTGGTAATGATTACAGTTAAAAGTAACAGATGTGGGTCCTGTGTCTTGGCGTGAACAAGAAGTAAACTGTTTCAGATTCAAGCACCGCTAACTACTTCTTTTGAGTTCTGCACTAACTATCAGGGCATGTTGTGACGCAGTAGACATATACATGAAAATCCATTGTCGTCACCCCCTAAAATTACTGAATTTTTTGCAGCCAGTGACCCTTTATGCTCTGCTCCTAGCTTTGGAAAGAGATGGACCACTCCTGTTGTTCCTTAAGGGTCTGGATGCTGGATCTGTACATAACAACTATGTTGCAATCCTCATGACCTTGAATGTCTAGCTGCTTTTTTTTCTAACAATTTTGTGCTTTTGCATATATGTCAATTACATTTTTATGTCATGTGTTTATCTGTTCTCTTCATTAAAAAGAAATACATGTTTACAACGATAAGCACTGAGTAAATGTTGGGTATAAATAGAAAAATAGACTAATTATGATAGTAGCTTACATATTTGGGTGATTTCTTTATTAGCGGAGAAAAAGTAATGAGCACATGCCAGAATCAGTCATTTAGCATAAGCAGAACATTTTGCTATGCTTCCAATTTTATGGACAATGCTATGCTTTCAATTTTATGGGAACAGTTTGGGAAAGAGCCTTTTCTATTCCAGCATGACTGTGCCCCAGTGCACAACGCAAGGTCCATAAAACATGAGCCCTGACCTCAATTCCATCTGACACCTTTGGGAATAACTGGAATGGAGACTGCGAGCCAGGCCTTCTCATCCAACATCAGTGCTTGACCTCACAAACGCTCTACTGGATGAATGGGTGAAAACTCCCACAGAAACACTCCAAAATCTTGTGGAAAGCCTTCCCAGAAGAGTGAAAGCTGTTATAGTTGCAAAAGGGGACCAACTACATATTAATGTCTATGTATTTAGAATGCAATGTCATAACAGTTCCTGTTAGTGTTCTGGTCAGGTGTCCCAATTCTTTTGTCCATATAGCATATCAGATATGTTGCTGGATGTACAGAGAAATATATGTTGCCAGTAAGATGACAAGGTGATACATTCAGTATGTCTAAATATAAACATTTGAATTCAGCGTGCACCAACTAATTGCAAGCTTTCATGAGTCACTGCGTCTTGAGTCCTTGCTAATTAGAAATCTATTCAGCCAAGATATCATGAGTTCACCCTAAGCATGGTGGATGTTCTTTAAAATGCACATCCATGAGGTCTGATGGTGATGGTTTATAGCAAGTTCCCAATAAGAGATGGCACAAGTTGGTCATTAAATTATTTTAGTTAAAAGTTCAAGATTAAAATCATTACATTGGAGCTATATAAGGAATAGTCTCCTTGCTGGTCAATCTAAACTATGCACAGGCAGTCATGATGATGGCATCATATTTATGAAATCTCTTGTATTATCTCATTTCTAACAGTGCTCTGTGATCAATAATTGTCATTACTGTACCTTACACCTTATAGCAATTCTTACATGTGTGGGAATTCAATTCCATTGTAACTAAGTATATAATACATATACGACATATAATAATATATATTGGGGAAAAATATAAAATAACATTAACCGAATTCTTTTTAACCACATTTACAACAATATGATTTACTGATATAGGGACTTATTTACGCATTGGGGATAGGAATCCAAGAAAGAATGGGTAGTGCAAAGCGCTAACCTTCATTTTTCAATTTCAGCTATCCTGAATACTGAACCAACTGTATTCCTATTGTACAATAGAAGCACAAAACTCTCTTTAATGTACACATTGCTCATAGGACTATTATTCTTGCCTCTCATCATAACACATAATCATATTAACATGTATTATTAACACAAGTAACAAACAGGGGGAAACATTTTTTTAACTTTAAAAGCTCCACCTGTATGGTTATGTGTGAATAAGGAAATGTATTGTCTAAGCATCCATTACCTGACTTGTTTCTATTCACAAAAGAGGTAATGAAACTATAACAGGAGCGATAGCCTTACTGTCTGTGTCTATCAATTGATGTTTTTAAAGAAAGTCTACATGAGACAAGGGCTTCATCATTGTATGAAATAAGCATTCATTAAGCGCCAACATATTCCACAGCAATGAATCATTTGTATTTTGAATTCAAAATGTTTACATAGTTGCATAGTTAATATACAGTTGCATAGTTAATATGGTAAAGGCAAAGGTCTAAGTTCAGATGAAGTGATAACTAAAAACTTTAAAGCATATGTCAGTTTTGCTCAGAGGGGAGTGCCTTCAAGAGTTTACATGCAGTCAGAATAAACTTATTATGAGCACCCTGGAATACATTTGGGATCAATATTTCCCCTGAAAGTGCCTCATAAGCACCTCAAATGTACCTGTGTATTGTGATTAGGACACTCCTAATCACCTCTTTTCTTTACTAAATAAATTAAATTCAGCTAAAACACTCTTCACAGCTAATCTCCCCTATTTGCCTTATTTGGATTTATTGACTAAGGTCCTAAACTTTACTGGCCACACTCAACTTTTCTTGCGTGACCTTGCATTCTAACACTGGCAAAACAAGTAGAACTATATTGAAAAATAAACAAGTTGCTTGCGAGTACATGCGAGTGTATGCCACTTTAGGATGTGCAAATCGAATAACAAATCATAACCTCACCCAATTACATTTTAATTTAAGTTATTTAAATACTGTATATAACAATTTTAAAAGTGTGGCATTTTGTCCTATAAAGGTAACAAAGGTTACATATAAAGGTATATTAAGCAAGTGAGTAGGGGCCTGGAGATCCAGAGCCTCTGGGCACCACAGCACCAGAGGCTGAATACCAGTAGCTCACGTTATTTAACCCACAGTGCAAATGCAGCAAATCTCATTATATGGAAACAGAAGAGGAACCACATACTTGAAAGAGTTTGTGTATGAGTGTGTATGTCAGTATGCATGTGCGTATGCTTGTGTATATGAATATGTGTGTGCGTATGTATCATGGAGCCTGTCGGTCCTAATCCGACACTGTTATAAATAGCTATCCGTAGGTAGCAAAGGGGTTTATTCACTAAAGCGATAGTAGTCGGTTGTGGTTTCAACTCCTTGATTTTACTATACACTAAGATGGTCCATCCCAAATAAACCTCTGCTGCTTGGCTGGCCCTGTATAATGCGTAACAAAATTTTTTAGTTCTCCTCACCTATGAAATTATGCATTATTGAGTGCCAGCTCAGCCATTCTTGCTTTAGAATTTTTCCAGTGTTGGCTCTTCATAAGGAATGAAGAAGTGAAGGAGCCGAAACCACAACCAGATGCCTAAACAGACTCCAGAGTCACCAAAAAATGTGGGTAAAATCTGGGCAATCCTTAGCCACATCTCCAACAACACACCCTATAGCAAGTGTTCATCTTTGGGAATTTGAAATACTGGGAGGTAATAACCTGTATCCATTTCTTCCTAACATCACTAACCCAGCTGCTGATAATTCAGCAATTATACACACATGTGAACAATTTCCCTAATGATTTATTCTCACCAGACCATTCTATCCTGACATAATGGGTACTACACCAGTATATATTATTACCACATGTGAGCATGCAATTCAAAATCCAACCAAAACGCACAGCTCCAAAAGAAAAGTATTTTCCAAGGCATCTGAAGACCTCCCTGCTTACTTGAACATCGGGTTGTCCCTCCAAGCCCAATGATTTTTTTAATTAATAGTTCCATTAACTGTAATTTTGAAAATTATCAATGCAATTAAATTCTAGCCCAGAGAACACAAATTAGTGACTTTTATAACTAAGCCTTCAATGATAGCATGTCATCCATATTTGGGATAATTTTACTTCACAGGACAAATTACCGGTATTTCATTAGGAGAAAATTCAATATTCACCTAATATTTTGATACAAAGAAATTAAAATACCCTTCATTAATCATCCTCTAATATGTATCTAGATCATCTTATTTATGAATATGTATTATTTAGCTTTCCACTTCTACTTTCTAATGCAAAACCCCCATTATAACAACATTTACAGAACCCTATAATTTGAAGCACTAATTTGTCCAATTAGTCAAAACAACCAGATAAATGAGTGCTGGAACAAATCCTAGTGTTTGTATTTAAAACACTCATATACCTTAATGCTTTCCCACTGCTAAAAAGTGTAAACTTAAAACACATTGGGCTGCTGTGTAAATATTTCCATCTATGAGAAATGTTTCCAGCATATAAAATATTATAGCATCACTAATAGTTATTCTTTACATTCCATGTATTGCAATTCAGATTTTATTAAAACAGAGCTCAATTAACTCATGATATCAGTTCATCTGGATAAACTAACCTGTGAATTAGCAGGTACGTCTCCCACGTTGCGGCTGCTCAGATCATCCTTCCTCGGTCTGCTCGTGGAACCCTATCCAAATAATCCCGGCTATAATGTTAAGGTATGTGTGTTCTGTTCCAGCCTGTAAAATCACACAATAAAGGAGTTCTTGAGGTCTGATTTTACATCGATTACTCTCTTTGGTGTATGATTGCCCTCAAGTTGTGTTAAGCCTGTGTCTGATATTACATGTGTGTCTTGTTCTAATAGCTGCCTTGAAAATGTTTCTCAATACCGGTTAACCTGACTTCAGTATGTCCCAATAGTTGCCTGATGACAGGTTTCCGTACTTGTGATCAGCCAGGTATAGATGGTGGGGATCGTCCCAGTTTGTATGTGTGTGTATGTGTGTGTGTGGCTGGCGGTGCTGGTCTGTCTGCACTACCCAGATCGCTGGAAGGACACTCGCAGGCTGATAGTCCAAAGAGCTGCAGCAGCTGGAGGGAGCACGGAAAGGAGGGGAAGGGTGTGTCTGCCACACTCCAGTCTGCTTCAGTCATTATTGGCTCCAGCTGACACTACTCTAATGCTGTAGAGGGCACCTCTGCTCTCTGCACATCTGACAAACGTCCAGGTTCTCCTATGTGGAGTAAGATAACTTTACAGTGAAGTCATAGTGGTTCCCAGGGGTCTCCTTTTGGAAGAAATGTAACACTCGCTTGGAAACAGTCATCTTCATGAAGAATTAGTGGGTCATTCATCATAAGGGGAAATATGACGATTTATTAGCAAGCAGAGCAGCAACATTTAGTTGTTTTTTTATATACCATATTTCCATGCAGAAAATATGCTAAATATCACATTAAAATGGATGATAGAAATTGGAAAGCATTAGTACTACAGTGGTTTTTTATACCTACAGTAACTGCTTTTTTAAACTTTACTTCACTTTTCATACATTTCTCACACTTAACACACAGTAGTAGGTTCTTCTTCATTTTTTGGGAATGCAGGTGAATAGGCTACTAATGAAGTCTAATCATAGCCGCCTTTCTCCATCTTTAGACATCTTCAGACAAGGTTAGACTGAAACTCCATGACCATGTTTCATGTGTTTGCCAGTAATCCTAGCCAAGCTGATGGCCCACATCAGCTTGCTCAGTATTAGCTCTCTTGAAAGATTCTGCTCTGTAAGATTGCTTTAAAGAGTCTCAGTCTCTGTTAGTGAAACAGGATGACATGATGTGGAGGTACCCAAACTGGATGTCCTTTCTAGCCATGACTTTGACCTTGCCCTCTATTTTGGGTAACACTTTTACTTCACTGTTTGACCTCTCCCTCTAACATGTCCAATATAAACTGGCAGACTTTGTGAGACTTTTGATATTTGCCAAGGCTGAGAATGGAGGGGAATCTAGAGGTCTTTTTGCCCAGGTCTAGTCGGTGGCTTCCAAATTAGTATTTACCCAAACCATTAGTAGAGTGGCCAGATGTTTTACTAGGTCTTGGCTTTCGAAGACAGCTGGCCTAGCTGGCCTATTTGAGAAATGTTCAGACTTTCTTAATTTATATACCTCCCACCTGTTTTACCTAGATTTTATTGCCAAAGGGAAAGTATGCCACAAGATGACAAGGTAATTTTTGGAATTTGGAGGATTGAGGAAAGACAAGAAGACTTAATCAAGGGGCACCACCTGGTATTGGACCTAGCAGACACTGGTCACTCCAGTATGATCCATAGGATAGGCCCTTGGTCTGAAAAGGCTTCTTAGACTTGGACAGTTGCGTGATAACATAAGTGGGTTTTGTTGTGGGTAAAAAAGGTTGTCTTTGTTTCTCCAAAAATGTATTGTTAAGATTTCTCAGGCAGATTGGAGGAGGCAGATTCTATGACAAAGTGATGGGTCATATTTTTTTCAATTAAAAAAATGGGACAACTCTGTCCAATCTTAAACATAAAAGGCATCAACTGCTTTATTAATCCAAAGAGTTCCACAAAAGCCTTTGTGATCTTCCGAACATTTAGTCTCAGAATTTTAGGCGAGGGGGCAACAAGACAATTTATTCTATAACATGTGCAAAGCAAAATACCAGTTCCCTTCTGAAACATAATTTACCCTTAGTCTAATGAGTGTTTTAGGGAACAACTCCAGGGAAAAATAGAAACCATGTATATAGGTATCAATCATGTGACTGCCCTGTTCAAACAGGAACATCAGGCCATCTTACTTGTCATTAGTCACACATAAGAACCCCTCTAAAACTTAAGATCTCATTGGGCTGGTGAACAGTAAAGTGAACAATATACATAGCATAACAATGCAAAGTATTTCTATAGACTGATCTTAACTGGTGGAGTTGGTTAAATTTTATCTGAATGAGTCACATGTATAATACAAAGGCTTGGTATTATTTTCCACGATGTTATTACACGTCACAGGGTTATAACAATCTGTGAGAAAATATTGTGTTTGCTTATAAAGTATTACATAGTCTTTATTAAATGTAAATGAATACAGTCCTTGTTGACAAGTGATTTGGATTATCTCTTTGAATTGCTGTTAGGGAAGTTTTATATTTGGGAGTGTTGTCTTATAATTATAGCATATTTTGTGTTTTGTAAATTTTGTAACTTTTTTCTTCCTTTTGACCACTCCTGAATATTTATTTTATACATAAGTTTGATATCGTATTTTTGCAACAAAACAGTGTTAAAAGGAAACTAGGAGGAGCGCTCTTAAGATAAGAATAGTAAACATAATTTAAACGTGCAGATACAAAGATGTACGTAGAATATAAACGGAAAACACACAGGTTTATCATTTAATTGAGCAATATGAGAGCATGTTACTTGTGGGCTTAAATGCATATAGCTTTTGCTGGATACACACGGACAGGAGCTGCACAGTTATTAAGAGCTTAGTCATGTTATTAATCAGCCGCTGGCCTCTACATGCCTGGTCAGATAAATGCTCAATAAGAATAAGGAAGACATGGAAAAAAATCTTACTAATAGTAAAAATGTAAACAAAAAAAAAAGTACCCGTATTTCACCATGTAAAAGACGATTTTTTTTTAGAAAAATTGGGGTCTAAAAACTGGGTGCGTCATATACAGTGGTGGTAGATTTTTTTCCCTTTTTTGTTTTTTAACCGGAAAGGGGACCTGCTGCTTACATCACATCACATGACTCCGCTCCGTTCCTGTTCCTGTTCGAGCAACGCAGAGGGCAACAGCGGCTCCCACGGCAGCAGAAGATCTGCAGTTCAGGTAAGGGTGGGGGTGTAAATGAATGTATGTATGTATGTATGTATATGTGTGTGTGTGTTAGCATGGATCTGTGTGTAGGGGGAACAGGGAGGCACATGTACTGGCTGCCTGAGCATGATAGGAGTGTGATTGCTAACAATTGCTAGCAGCAAACATCAATCACACTCATATCATGCCCAGGCAGCCAGTACAATAACTTTATGTAATATTTTTTTTAAAAATTTCAGGCCCCAAAATTAAGGTGTGTCTTATACATAGGAGCGTCTTATACTTGGGGAAATACGGTTCATTGTATCATAAATTATGGGGCATACATTACATTCTTTTTATTTTCTAAAGTAAGTTTGAAGTTACAGAAAAATGGGTAACAACAAGAGTTTTAGGAGGAACTTCCATCCCTACAGTAATTGATTTGCAAGTTCATAAATACACTGCTCAAAATAATAAAGGGAACACTTAAACAACACAATGTAACTCGAAGTCAATCACACATCTGTGAAATCACACTGTCCACTCAGGAAGCAACACTGATGGACAATCAATTTCACATGCTGTTGTGCAAATGGAACAGACAACAGTTGGAAATTATAGGCATTTAGCAAGACACCCCCAATAAAGGAGTGGTTCTGCAGGTGGTGACCACAGACCACTTCTCAGTTCCTATGCTTCCTGGCTGAGGCCCGACGTCCACAGGTGGGGTTGTGCTTACAGCCCAACGTCGTGCAGGACGTTTGGCTTTTGCCAGAGAACACCAGGATTGGCATATTCGCCACTGGCGCTGTGTGCTCTTCCCAGATGAAAGCAGGTTCACACTGAGCACATGTGACAGACGTGACAGAGTCTGGAGATGCTGTGGAGAACGTTCTGCTGCCTGCAACATCCTCCAGCATGACCGGTTTGACGGTGGGTCAGTAATGTTGTGGGGTGGCATTTCTTTGGGGGGCCGCACAGCCCTCCATGTGCTTGCCAGAGGTAGCCTGACTGCCATTAGGTACCGAGATGAGATCCTCAGACCCCTTGTGAGACCATATGCTGGTGCGGTTGGCCCTGGGTTCCTCCTAATGCAAGACAATGCTAGACCTCATGTGGCTGGGGTATGTCAGCAGTTCCTGCAAGAGGAAGGCATTGATGCTATGGACTGGCCCGCCCGTTCCCCAGACCTGATTGTGCACATCTGGGACATCATGTTTCGCTCCATCCACCAACGCCACGTTGCACCACAGACTGTCCAGGAGTTGGCGGATGCTTTAGTCCAGGTCTGGGAGGACATCCCTCAGGAGACCATCCGCATCCTTCATGAGCCTCATTGTGGCTTGTTTTAAGGACATTACATCAACGTTGGATCAGCCTGTAGTGTGGTTTTCCATTTTGTTTTTGAGTGTGACTCCATATCCAGACCTCCATCGGTTGATAAATTTGATTGCCATTGAGAATTTTTGTGTGAATTTGTTGTCAGCACATTCAACTATGTAAAGACGGACATATGTCATACGATTAGTTCATTCATTCAGATCTAGGATGTGTAATCTTAGTGTTCCCTTTATTATTTTGAGCAGTGTACATCAGAGTAGCACTGTAGGTGGTGATCAGAAAAAAAAAAATATACATCTCCTGGGGAAAAATGGTCAATATGCACACCTGGCAACTTGTTGAATTTGCCTCAGAGTCTAGGGATATTCAACAGTGTGTTTAGGACTCTGGGTCTCTACCAACGTGCCTGAAAAAGAAGTGTGGGGTTGTGTATGCTTAGTAGGTGAAGCTTAATGAAGACTATTAAATTACTGAGAATGAACATCAGCACTTCACACAATGTAGACACATTTTGTCTACTCAGCAGGTGCAGCAACACACTTCTGTTTTCAAATGTCGTTCAGAGCCCACATAAGGCCAAAATCAAAGCACAGGCTTGTGCCGAAGGAGGGTGGCTAATGATTGCTGCCTTGATAGCCATTTTTAAAGTTCTCAACATTTACATACAGATCACTCATTATTCAAACATTTGTGAATACGGACACTTTCATTTAAATTTCCTCTTATTTTCCAATATATCCTGGGCCTGTTTATATCGTATTCAATAAAATGTTGAGATCAAAAAAACACAATGCTTTGTGCTAATTTTTTTTAACTTAAACAATTTTCCTAAAAATGGATGGTTATTATTTGTTTGTATGTCCTATTGGTGGTATTAAGAAAAAAGTAAAAAAGGAGTTAAAATGTGAGTCATTGCAAACAGTGGGTATCTAATTTCCTGCAGGCAACCAGTTAGCAAAATTAATCTGTAATCTCAAATAACATAGCGTGATCACTTCCCTTTGCTCACAAAGTGACATTCACGTGTATTTACCACCATATCCAATCATAGTGAAGCATAAATATTGTGAGACGCACCTTCATTATGTTTGATATGTCACATAAGGATAACCAAACTGACTTTTAATCAGCCACTGGCTACTTAAATATCGCAAACATATTCAAAAGAAAAAAAATGTCTGAATTTAAACCAGAATAATGCAAAAATGTGAGCAATTTACATGCAAGCCTGGAAACGCTCATGGTTTTTAACCCCAACGCTATAGTCCTTCATATTCTACTATGATTGAATGCTATTTCCAGTGAATGGCCTGTAGATGATTTTTAAGAGAGCTATTGCTAGAAATATTTGTTTGCTGTAAATAGGAGGTCTCTAAAATAGTGTCTTTGTATTGGGTTATTAAAGAGTTAATATTGAAATAGAGTTTCTTAAAGCCCCTAGCAAAACTGGATATTTTTGTTAAAATGTATTACAACAGTCATCTGGAGGGAGAGAAAAACATATATTAATCAACAGAAAATTATATAAAACGTTCTTCTCACACTCTTTTAAGTAGCATATACCATTGTTTTTGTTGTTTTTTTTGCCATAGTACCCCACTACATCAGGCAAGGTCACAATGAAATGGCAGTTATGACAGTTGGATGTGATGTCATAATGTCATAACGACTATATAACTGTTTGGGGAAAATATTTGAGTGTTGGTTACAAGAAACAAACAAAGTGATACTGCTTACCTCTCCTGTTTAACTTGTGGCCAGCTAGGCAAGAAATGTTAAATTAATATTATCTTCTCCTTTTTTCAGTATAGCGTGACGGTGGCTGTGTCGCCAACACTGCTGGCAGTCATCACATGCTGGCTGATGTTGTGTGGAGCCATCATAGCCATGTGCCGTTACAAGGTGGGATTTCGATAATGTAATAAAATGTCAGTATTATTATATTTATGGATATTGCTTCATAGCTGTCATTGGACATATTAGGGAAAAGTAATGGATGAATAGGGAATGTAGTGGGCTAAAACAGTAAAAGGGGAATTTGTTTGTTCCTTTAAGAGGTTTAAGGTCCCTGTAAATATGTTTTGTTGGGGGCACGGGCTTGGTCAGGCTTAGTGTGGCATAAAGGCTAAATATATCTTCATCTATAACACATCAGAGGGAGTGCAAGACATGCCAACTGTTCTACAAACACTTCAGTTTCCTGTGTGTCTGTTCTATCAATGGCCATCTATCATGAGTTTTGACCTCGTGGACATTTATATAAGTAAACAAATCAGTCTAAGTACACATGGACACTTGTATGATATGTGATCATCTTGCTGTTACAGATAAGGTATACACGTGATGCAATTCAAGAGAGAACATTGTTTTTACTGATACGCTATACAATATAAACTGACAAATTTTATATAAAAAAATATAGCTGAGGCTCAACGCCACAGAGATCTAACAATGAAGAATGAAGGTGACTTTAATAAGCGCATGTACTACGCAGGGGCATTTTAAAAAATCATTTTTTACAATGTTCACAAAAGCCCGTTTGCTTTTTTTTTCCTCTAACACAGATAAGATAAAATGTACCGGATGTCCTCTTTCTGGTTGGCTACTAATTTTCCATCTTTTTAAGTTTCCAATATGTTTTAGTTATACGCATATGAAGAGCTCATACAGCTCTCATGAAATGATCTTGCTGTGTGATTGTGATGGGGTAAATCTGTAACAAACAAACAAACAAAAAGAGAGACGATAAACTGGGAACATACACAGCCATGAAAAAACCAGTTTTAAACTGCAGAAGCTAAACAAAAATAGCATCAAGCATGAATATATAACAAAAATGTAGAACAGTTACAATGCGTCTATGCTATTGCAGTTTGTTAAAGATATGCTCTGTACAATGACCCGCCACAGCCTTTGTTGGGAAAGTCTGTGAATGATTTCATCTTACTAAAGTGAATGTGGCCAAGTGATAAGGGGGAGAATGGCAGACAGGAAGGCAGGTATTCACAGATTGATGCATTAAAGACGGGAGAAAATGCATAAATCAACAATACAATAATAGTATTAGAGACAGAAAACCAATGGATGAAGGGTCTGTACAACATGATAGCTAGACAGTACATTTGTACTAAAGCATAGACAAGTCCCCTTTTACGAAGGCCATGCTAATTTTTAGCAGGTGCACGTCAGGTTTACCAGTGACATTTAACTTGAGCACTGCCCTAGGTGTGGGCATATGTCCCCTATACGACCATGTCCTTGCTGTGGAACTGCAGTACGACTTAATTTTCTGGTGTTCATTTACTTAAAGGTGATTAGCCCTTTAAAGCAGTCTGTGAATGCTGAGAAGATCTTCCTTGTAACCGCCCCACTGAGCAGCAGCACTGGTTTTGAGGTATGGGGACTGCTGCCCCCCCCTGGACCCACCACCTAGAATATGTTGCTAAGGCTTACAAACTCGATACCTTTTAGGGACAACAGCCAAGCGGCTAAATGTAATTACTGTCGTTATATCATTACTGTCATTTTTCAAGGAGGCAGACCCATTGATGCGAGATTGCTGGACTATCGTGCAAAGGAATGCACCCCTCCAGACCAATGTGGTGTTTTTTTACCCACAAACCGGTTTCCCTTCAGGTTAAACTCTAGGGTTGGAATGGCCATGGGACTTCACAATTACATTACAACCCAAACAGAATAGAACAAGGTCAGACAAGCCTGGTCAGGAATGCAGATATACGAGATGGCAGGAATCCGCCAAAAACTGCTACAGGAAGCAATGAGTCAGGAACGTCAATACAGCAAATTGGGTCACAAGAGGTGCTCAAAACCCAGGAGCCACTGCTTCTAGCAAACTAGCCACTTGACCACACATAGCCAAACTTTTGACTCACTGGAATTCTGATATAGAGGATTACAGCGGAAAGAATTCTGTTTGTAATCAATCGTATTGAATTTACCTCTGATGTGAACAGAGTAGATGCCTTAACTGGATGTCCAAAAGAAATGTATGGCAACATGAAATGTGTGGAGTTGTGAAAACTTGGGTTTGAATATCTTTAGCCTAGGTGTATGTAAACTTTTGCCTCACCTGTAAAATACAGTTAAATGTAAATGCTGTAAAATGAGCAGCAGTATTTTTTCTCACCTTAGAACTCACTGAGTCAACATTCAACGATGTCTAAATGGCCAACAGACCCACCTTAATGCAGAAGAGAAGTGTACAATAAGTTAGCATTCATTGAACCCAACTAAACTTATCTCACTTATCATCTGGAATTCCAGTGCATAATTGAACTTGGGAGTGTCCTGTATGAAATGAATGCTTTTGTGTTTCTAACAAGAGGGTTCAGGGTCATTAAACATAGCTAATAGGAGAACCATACATGAATGCTGGCTATTCTGGTCTTCCAGGTTGATTGTTAGTGTATTCTTGTGTAATATGGGGCGATGAAGATGATAGAGAACAGTATTTACTGGGTGATATGTAAGCAAGGGGCCAGTAATCTCACTGCCAATAATAATACGTGTTAATATCTGTCTTCATGATGGAGAGTGGACCTCTGTCAGGGATGGACTGGTGGTCACAAAGCAGCAATGGCACTTTAAGGCCAGTGGCGATTTGATGACGTGCATCTGACGTCTCGATATGCGCAGACACATGCTACATTTAGTTAGCAAGTCTGGGCCTAGTCTCTGTTGGGTATAATTAATGTTTCATCTTTTTTTGTAGGGCCAAAAACTCTTAACATTTTAGTACTTGCAAAGGTAATAATAAGTCAATCACATGGCATCCACTTAAGATTGATACTTTTCTGACAGAGGCCCTGAGAGGTAAACATACTGTCCAACTGGTGAAATATCAAGATACTTTACTTCAAATTGTTACATTTGTAGCAAATAAGTATCTCTGGAATTTTAATAAAGCATAAGGCCCATAAATTTATTGATATTCTATTTGTTAACTATTTTTAGTCTACGGACACACTGGCTGTTAGTTAACCTTTCTTCACCCCTTGTGTCCATATGATGGATGTGTCATCTATGCGGTAATAGTATATTTATATGGTTTGTGACAGTGTGTTTCCAAAAATCTCTGCTCTTGGTCAGCAATAGATCTGCATAGTGTGGTGCCTCTTTATGTCCGTTTAAGTTCCTATTATCTGAAGGTAGAAGTCTTGATTAAAGGTATCATTCAAACTCCACTTGTCTCCTGTAATTCTACGGCTAACACGGTACCAACTCTCATCCTTGATTAAAGATGAAATTATTACACATAAGGATGGTTTCAAATTGTATGGTAACTATATATAAACTTGTGGCTCTGTGATGGTAGGAACCGATATAATGTATTTATTCTAACATTTTTGTGGAATGTTGCTATATATGGATTCTAGTATTCTCTAAATAGGTAGTTATTTAATCTGTTTAATATTTTGTTGAAGGGGAACTCACAACGCTTAGTGTTAGGTGAAGCAGTGTGTTGGAAGACGTATCTGAAGTCCTCCATGGATGTTCTTTCTCCCTGGTTCCCTTTGTGTGCCCTTTCTTCACAACAAACCAGCATTCCCTCTCCCAGTTGAAGCACAAACCAGATGGGGCAGTGACATTGCCCAATAATGTCAGAAGCCCCTTGAGAGAAGCTGCGCATTGCTGAAAATAACACCACAATTCAGGTTCTATATGTCACATAAGACACAATTTGTGGCCTCCGTTATGCAATGACTTTGCTTGCAACATCATCTTTCTCCGGTGGCTTCTAGTTTGTGAGGGAAAAAAGAAAGCGTGTCAGAGGATGATGGGTAGGTGAGTATTTGTGTAAAACATCCAGGTAAATAATGATTTGAAATAAAAAAATAGGAATGCATTATTTACATAGTTAATGCTTTATTAAAGAAAAAACTTTTAGCAAGGTGATGGGAGTTTCTTTTGAGTAAAAGCGTGGTATCCTGTACAAAGCTATTGATTTTTTGAATGTTTTTTTAAGAGGTTTTCTACTAGGCCAATAATGTGTTCATTCATATTATGGATCTACTTGGATGCTCTGGATTGCGAAATCCACAGCAAGGTTATCTTGTATTAGCTGGTCCAAAATGACGTTTGTGTGACTTTAGGACTTTTTATGGGTTGTGTTCCTTGATAGGAGGACCATGATTCTATTTCCCTCTTTTACATAGTCTTCAGTGTCATTTATCATGATGACCTGTCCTCAACTGGTTTGATTTTGTGGTCTGGGTCTAAATCTTTTATTGCACTTCGTTCTATATGTGATACATTGTACATGGTTTTTTCTATTGTGCTGGTTTTAGAAATGAAACCTGCAGTCCAACACTTTCTACGCAGCTCTCCAGTTGTGTGTTTTTCCCTTTGATTTATAATCAAAGGATTTGGTGGGGTTACGTTTGTTGTGTAACTACTCCTTGGTTGCATTCTTCTAAAGAATCCTTCAGAGAGGAATTGTGTGTGACATATATATAAATATATACACACATATATACAATTTACAATCAATTTTTATGATACTCTCCCAGTTTTACTCTTGTCTTACTCAATGTTGCGACATGCTCAGGAACGGAAACCCCTGAGTGGAGTTGGCTGGCAACCAGACAGCAGGATGTTGGACCACGTGGACAAGACAAATGGGGTCAGCAAACAAAATCAAGGCATGCCAGGTAAGACACAAAAGGGCATCATACAGAGAGCTCAAAGTGTAAGTGGATTATAGAGACAGGCTCTCAGGAGACTAGTCTAAATAATATTTAATGGACCATAAAGCATGAGTCAAAGCTCTCTTTTTTTTATTATTCACATATATTTGCACATTTCAGGTTTAGGACTTAACCAGAACTTTGACCTATTCACCTTTCTTTTCTCGTAGCAAATATATTTTCTCAGTTTTTATCATCAGAGAGTTAAGAAGAATCTAATAGGTTATTTTGGGATGAAAGCATGAAAATAAATATGGTTTGGAGCTAATATGATGTAAAGCTATCCAAACAAGTTTTTAAAAATGTGAACAAAAAGAGGAACATCTACATTGTTCAAAACAAGGCCGAGAGCAGCATAGAATTGATACTGTAGTTTATGTTCTTTTTAATTAAGTTCACATACACCAAAACGTTGTCGCACAACTACTGACTGTGACAATAACACTTTGACTCCAATGATATTTGAAGGGTAGTGCCCTAAAACATGATGGTGCAGTATAACAAAATGAATAATAATAATAATAATAATAATAATAATTGGTGATGAAAAATATAAAAATATAACACTATGTTTTTTGAATAAATATGGCAATGTGCATTTCCTTGAGGATCTGCAAACTGCTGTGTAAATATAGGCTCATGATATATATATATATATATATATATATATATACATATATATATATATATATATATCTTACCAAAATAAGTCCCAACTTTAATATTTGTTTTAATTAATAGTTACTAATATCTGACTATGTATATTTCAGACAATAAAATACTAAAGGGAAGTGAATATTAGTGTGGCTAAATTATATTCAGTATGTTCATGCAGCTCATCTAGTTTTCAGAGAGCATCAGGTTTAATGTATAACCTACACAAACTGATTGTTGATAACATTATCATAATGGAGTCCAACTCAGACTAACATCAGGTAAAAGATATATGTTTATCATAATACAAACAAATATGTATGACTACAAGGTCCCTTAAAGCGAGACCAAGTAAACTTAGTAATACTCTGAGTGTATACCATGCCTACCCAAGAGTGTATACCGTGCCTACCCATTGTACAAAACTGTGCAACATTTTCCTGAAATGTGAATACTTCCTTTATATGCAATTTCAAATGAAACTGATATATTTGCCACTATTACAAAATGCTTTTTCCTGCAAGATAAATATGGATTGTAATTTCAATTCACATTTGATTTTAGCTGTCCAAATGCCCTAAAAAAATATATCATTATGTGAAAAACTAAAAGTTGTACTAACCCCCAAGGATCAGCCTTGATGATATAACTTTGAGCCAATTAGTTGCAAAGGCTTTCTGGAGAGCGGATTAATTTTAATCATAGCGTGTAGTTACAACGAGTGAACCCCTACTGTGTTTTAGAGCCATTTATAGATTGGAGGTTTAGTGGTTTTGGGCAACATCTTTTTCTTTAAACCATTTTTGTTCTCAGGTTTTCAGACTTTTTTCATCCAATTTCCCCAACAGCTAAAATCACAATATATGCAACTGGTTTGTATTTTTATACCTAAGACTCCACTATATGGCATTTTGACTTTGACTGCTTGCCGATTTTAGTATTTTGAGTTTGGAACGTAACATTCTGATGTCAATGAAATACAATCGCTTCCAAACATTACCTTGGAATCACTTTTGTTAAAGTTGAGTACTATCAATGGGGATTTACTCTGCAGAGCAGATAAAATTAGATCTGACATAACATCCTGGTTGCACTGCTGTGCTTAGTAGAAAGATTCATTCCCTTAATATTGCTTGAAACACAAATATTTCATTTAGAGTGAACTGGTACATCTGTACAAACTTCTTTGTTGTCATCATGTTTTGTTTGATTTAGTTTACTGAATTTAAGAAAAACTGCTTTTTATGCATATAGTATTGCACCCCTCTTATCCCCTAAGGCCAGTATGGTTATGAAATATTAACCCAGGGGAGGGTAACGAGCCTACTTATCAGCCCCCTAACCTCCCATCCTGTACCCAGTGGTATAGGACAGGGGTTAAAATAACAAAAATAACCTTATTGAAGGTACACAGCTCATCCCCTGCCTTCCGCCATGCCCTCATCCCGAGCATTGGATGGACCTCCTACCATTGAACTTTAGGGGTGAGACTGTATGTAGAGTACCTTTTATTTCACTTTTAAGTTTAGCCCAAGTCACATTTCACCTTGCAGATCCCCGATGATGCAAAATGAATTTGAAACTAAATTCCAACTTGCATTCAGTTTAAGGGTTAATTAACCTGAGAGTTGCTTGCTTTTTTTTCACTCTCATCAACACAACTCTCCTGAAGTCCCTGCGTGTGAGTGGAGTGTTCGCTTATGCGATGCAAATGTTAGTTGACAATAGTTACTTTTGTCAATTCCCATTTTACTTAACAGACCTCATTTTTTGAAAGGTAGGTATTAGGTAGGTAGACTTTATAGCAAGAGAATAGGTTAAGTCTCCTGATACCAAGTAATGTTATTGTAAATGTACAATTTATCAGCTGCTAAAAACTGTTTAGCCTTTATCTGGTGTACAGAAATGTAGCCTATATTTAATCTAAATAAGAAGTAATGTCATTTTGTTCAAAAATGACACATTAATATTTTTAATCAGGAGATATACACCAAATAAATTGTGACTAAACCATTAACAAGCTGAAACTTCTGAATTCTGTTTCCCACAGGCACAATGTCAGCAAAGGAATTCAATAACATAACAGAAGCTACTTGTTACCCTCTTTTAGTACTCTAATGGTATATAGGGTAGGGTCGGGTGAGTAGCATTCCTTAAACTACTTACGTAGAATTACTCTTTATCTTGGCTTTTAACTAATTCTTTGCTTAAGGCAAAATGCTGGCTAACACGGTTAACCCATTAATATAATGCACTATGTGCAAACTCTATAAACATCGCAAATCATAATATGAAATCTTTATTTTTAAAACTAGAGACGCAATGCAGTTAAATGTTAATTATAAAATCTGTTGTAACTTTTTTCATGTTACCAAGGGCTAAATTTAGTTAAATTACGCACTCAGGATATTTGAAGATAACATTTTACACTAGATTTTGATGGGTTTAATCAATTTTTTTTACCCAAGATAAAATAGCTAGCTGTCAAAAATAAGATGTCCTTACTGTTTAAAAATAACAATAGTATGTGCATCAGAAACCCTCCAAATGTGTATATCAAGGGGCTAGCTATCTTATATCTGATATTTTGAATTATCTCCAATGGATTTTCAAGTACTAAACACAAAGTATAGTTCGTTTTAATAAGTAACTTTAATTATGCTAAAAGTCTCACTCAATGGAATTTGCCAGTTTGTCTTATTAACTATAACCTACAACAATAGTCTTAACTATCAATATTTGTCTGTATCCTACTGTCCTATTCTGCCTATTGTTAAAAGGTACTTAAGTAGTCCAAATTATTTAAATGAAGTCCACGTGTTTTTCCCAGTACATTGAGGCTAAAGTATTAACCTGGCCACAAAATATATGTTCCAATCATAAATAAATTAGGTTATCTAAGACACAGGTTCCAGCAGGTAGTTTTGGTCAAAGCCAAAAGATTTTTATCTATGGAATATTGAATAGGATAGGTCAGTCTAACGAGAGGACAGTTGGAACATAAGAAACAATATTTAGGTCACAGTTCCAAGTCAAACATTAAAATCCAATATGAGACATAGAAAACAAGTGCTCAGGTCATTAGAACACCAGTCTGCAGAAAATCGCTTCCAAGTACCGCGGATAGTATCTGGAGGCTATGCATGAAATAGATGAGAAAGGGTCTCTAGACCAGTGTTTGCATGTATTTATTTCAAGAATCTATTTTTGCTGATTCTTGTGTTAAAAAAAATAGTACATTCTTCCCTGTTATTTGCTGGCCATGATTTGATTTGCAATGAATATAAATAGCAGAATAGTGGCTTTATTAGCAGTGAATGAGGGTCCACAGAAAGAGGTAGATGGAAATTAGATATTATTTCATAGATGAAATCCCTCCTTTGCGAGAGGTATGGGTTTGACAACTGACCGTGACTTTCTGCTTATCTTATGTTTGACTAAAGACTGTCTAGGCTGGATTCTGTGCAAGTGTTGTTCCATAAATGATACTCAATAATACCAGCTTCATTTTCCTAAATGTCTTCTGGAATTTAGAGAGAAGCTGTCTCGGTATTATGACCCTTTATCCATTGCAACAGTGGACCCTGAGCCAAGAGACAAATATAACTTACATATCTGGCATAATCAATAACTGACAATGGCTCACTCTAAAACTAACAGCTTCTGTAGACATTGTATGTCTGACCTTGTTTTCCATTTAAAAGGTTAACAGACATCATAAACAGTCTGTTACCTTGTCTTTAAAGACTGCAGACTCTTACTTATCATGTACATATTACCGGTAAATATTAAATATGTCCATTTCCCTTGACTCTTTTTAAAAGGGATTGCAGTGTAAGGCATAATATGTATCTATAGAACTTGGTGTAACTATGTATGAGTAGTTTTACTCCCATGTCATTTAATGACATAACAGGTGACAGGAGACATGTTTGGCTGCAATAGGGCCAAGGAACAAGTTTGTCCAGGAGAGGATTCCACAAACAAAAAAACCCGCAAACCGGAACAGAAAATTGTGCCTTTAATTGGAAAGCATGAGTGAGTTTGTCCCTTTAATTCTGTAACCAATAAAGACTTATCAGCAATTAGCAATAGTCTTGTATAATGCTAATCGGGCAATATTTAGAAGCTTCTGTTTCAAGGTAACCTTTAACTATAATGGCTTAAAAGTCATTGTACAACCGATAAGGAAAACATTTTTTTTTCCTTTTGCATTCATTGCTATAAAAAGGTAATGGAATTATCAAAAAGATTTGATAAAAATAAATACAGGATCAGACAACTGGAATGAACTGATAAAGCTTAATATCCCAGCCCTGAGAAACATATTAGCAGTCCTTTTGTCAATAGTCAATGCCACTTAACCCATGTGTCAGCATCTTAAAATCAATATATGCTTTTAATATTTAATGCTCATGTACCATTAAGGAGTTCTTGTACTGTAAGGTTTTTTGGCAATGACCTTGATGGGATATTTTTGTATTTAACAAACTTGCAATGTTCTTTTCAAATAACCACTTAGAATTCTCTTTGGTTTAAAGATTAATTTATGCATTCATTACAAAAAACTGGAAACTTTTGGTTCCCACAAAATGGAAATTATATTCTTCCACAATGTTCCAGGAAAGGCTAGGCATGAAACAAAGGCTTTCCTTTGTAAGCATTTTTTTTTTCCTTTTTTAAGAAAAACTCGTAAAGATTCAATTTATTTCATTCTGCAAATGAAACACTGAAATTCCAGTACAAATCTTTGCAGCAATGTATAGTGTTTATAGTGTTTTATTAGGAATACTAAGTGCTGTGGCTAAGCTCCTTGCTATTTGCTTGGGGTTGGCACGCTACATTCGCTAGTAGGCTTCTGTGGCAGTTACAAGGGACCTAAGAACAAGATATGAAAATACTGAAGGCATGTGAGGCATTAGTTTAGCAACCATGCGCACTAATCCAGGTATACCTTTCTGACCAATAAAAAGAACTTTGCTGAGTGCCCATCTCAACTGGTATTGCTGCCCTTGGAGGAAGTATCTGGCCCCCATGCAATCCTGGACCTGACCCGTGCTCAGTCTACTTCTGGAAAGAACTGACGTACATGGCAGCACTATGACATCATGGTATGCCTGCTTCACGCCACATGCAGTGCATTATCCCACTCCCCTCCTGATTCAGGCATCAATGACCCGAAGTACCCTCGATATCCGGGCCAGGCCCCCCCCCAGCCAATTTCCCTTAATCCAATAACGACAGATACCAGAACTAGGGTTGAAAAGGCCACAGCCAATTTTATTTATTAGTCATTGCCACGCAACCTTATGCCCAACACCTTGTTGCATTAACAGGGCAAAGACTGCCAAACTGAACACAGAAATATAATAAATAACATCAGTAAACATAAAAAAATTAACAAACCCATACAGTAAAGGAAAAAAAAATATTTGATCTCCTGCTGCTTTTGTATGTTTGCCCCCTGACAAAGAAATAATCAGTCTGCTGCTGCTGCCAGCACTTCCACCGGGGCTTCTATGACTGAGCACCAAAAGGTCATGTGATGCCGGCGCTCCATCATAGAAGCACCAGAGGAAGTGCAGGCAGCAGAGAGGAAGATCCGGCTGCCAAAGAGGAAGATCCAAGTCCTCTGCAGCGCTGTGGGGGACCTGGATCATAGTCTTGTAGTCAGACCTCTACAGACTAGACTGTCTAGGTGCACATTTTCAGTTAGATGAAAACACTACCTAATAGGAAGTGTCAGCAGGTGAGATATGGTGGCTTCCATTTGCTATGTTAACACAACCCCTGTTAACAATAAACAAAAGCAAGACATTAGTGATAACATGGGAAAAAGTAACAAAAGCCAATAACATTATCTCATATTACCTGTTACTTTTTTTCTTATCAGCTTTGTTTTCTGTTGAGTTGTTTAATAATTGAATGTTCTTGATTTCTTATCTTACTGTAACAAGATAAATATTTGATAAAATATTTGGAGGCATGACACTTTCCATTCCATTGAACACAGAAAACACTGAATTTGAAATTAAAGGGAATATGTTACTAAAATATTACAATCCTTTACATGTTCAGCTTCAATATGAAACTTTGAACCACATATGACATCCACAAGCAAGGAACTGCTCCAATTTTGTTAAAGCTATATGGTGTGTACTACTGCTACTATGAAATGTATTTATCATAGCTTATAACTAAAAAGGTGCCACAGCCAGTAACATTTAGCAATTCCAGAACCAATCACCCATTGTTTCATTAATATTCTGTTAAATATGGGAGCTTATCTAGGCCTGACCAAGAGCAGTACCTCACCCAATACCTCATCTTACACACATCCATGCAGAACTCGAGAAGATGACATCATATAACAGCATTCTACCTATGAGTCAAGTAAAATTGACCCATTTTTTCTTGAGTTGCAGTCCACTGGACAGCTTAATCTGCCCCTGACAGAGAGGAACAAGGGCTGCTGCCCCCCACCCAGGACCTGTCGCTGAAATGTATCAGTGTGTTACTAGAAGATTCTAGAACTGAGTAATACAACGTCTTCACATCTACATCACATCTATACCCTTTTTTCAGAATAAGTATATTGTCTGCTAACGTACTTTCATTTTAATTATAATTCTAAGCATTAGCACAAGATTTCAGTAAGAATACAAAATAATAATGGTTAAAAGAACTATGAGTTATACGTCTTAATATTTTTAGCAAGGCTGTTGGGTCACTAACAGTATATAAAATGTAAGAACCTCATTTATCTGACAGTTCTACAGCTTTTCATTCAGCTGGATTGACAGATCTTTATTTGTGTTCATTACTTTCTTCAATTGCTTGTCTAACTTGTAGAAATTTCAAGTTTCTTCTGTATCTTTTGGCAAAAGTATAAAAAGCTTTTTTTTTTTTCTAATGCTCAAAATGTTCCATTTGGCGTCAATGGCTACTTCTGAGATGTGCGAGCAAACAAATTTCAGAGCTAATTAAATCCTGGAAAATCAAAGCAAGTTTGAACCATGAATGCATTATTCATGTCCAGAGAACTCAAAATACAAAAGTAACACCTTAGGAATTTGCCCAGATTTGCACACATGACTGTGGTAGCAATATTGGTTACTGTAATTAATTATTCTACACTTTGACTGCTTGTAAGAAGTAGTGGATATCAACACGGGATGAGAGTCAGCAGATTGGATATATTTTGGTATTCTAATTTGTCCTTAATTAAAGGAATCTTGTCAGAATAAAAGAACAATGTGAAAACAGGAAAGTACAGCTAGGCATGTCGTTGGGGCCGGCCCTACCATGGAGCAGAGTGGGACAATTGCTCCAGGTGGCACTTTTGAAGGGCAGAGGGGCGTCGAGTGGTTTTCGCTTACCAAGTTGTCAGTACCCGCTCGGCGCCCCTCTCTCCTCTGCGACCCCTCTAGCTCGGTCTCGGTGCCGGCTTGTAATGCTGGGCGCCGGAAGATGACGTCATTTCCGGTGCTCAGCATTACAAGCCAGCACCGAGACAGAGCAGGGAGACTCGCCGCAGGACTGCTGAAAGGTAAGTACAAAAGGGGGGGTAGATAATGGGGGGGGTGGATAATGGGGGGGCGGCAGAGGAAGGGTATATAATGGGGAGGGGGGGCATTTTAAACTTCGCCCCAGGCGGCATTATGCTTTGGGCATTATGCATGTCGTACCACAAAGTACGTAGCATGGGCCAGTTTTAAGTAAACTCTAGACAAGGGGTCTGTTGTTGAAGGTGGATCCAGGTTATTGCAACCCCGGTGAGGTAAAGACTGGCAACGAATGATGACAACTTACTGATGTATAGCTAATATGTGGCCACTAAACTACGTGAAAAGTAACACAGGTTATAAAACAACCAGTGTCAATCTAAGTCAAGGGTTAACATACAGCAAAGTCATGCCAGGTTGATGACCTATTCCTGGTAAGGTCAGTTTTGGAGGGATATTACAGCATGATTGTATTTCCATAATGCACAACTGCCTCAGTGCTAGTAAATATTCTTTATGTAGGGCAAGTCCCGTCTGGGAGGCAAGTGTTCAGTGAAATTATGTGATCCTGCATTAGAAGCTAAGTAGCTTCAAACAATCAGGAGTGGATCCAGGTGCTGTCAAACATGCTGATATGGAGAACACGTGTGGTGTAGAGTTTGGGGGAGTAAACTAATATAGGGGGAAAAACCTAACCTATACTTGCCTTATGCCATAATCTGCCAGGCCACCCCTGACTAAGGGTCACCCTCTGTCCATTGCAGGTGGTCATGGAGGAAGTAACATAAGGGGCAGAGTAGGGCTGACATACTAAAGCAACAGTGCCTTAGTCTGTCAATTCTCATCTTGTCATTCCCCTTAAATACATGTATATTTTTAAGCTCTGCGTAAGTTGCTGGCGCTATATAAATAAAAGATAATAATAATAATAATAATAATAATAACAGGACGCCTGTGGAGGTGGGTTATGTGATCTACACAGAGAGGGTTTATGAAAATGGCATGGGAAGATGGCACAACTAGCCCCTGGTCCAATCTATATTAAGGATAGCATTTGATAACCTAGGAAGCACTTACTGTAACTTTAGTGCAACTTTAGTATAAATGTCATTCTTTGCTTTCATATGCTAAACTATAGCTGTACAGAAAAAAAGATATTTCATAGACTAAATTATATGAAGCAGTGACATCAAAAAAGTGTAACGAAAAATACTATTTGATTATCATTTCAGGATTTACTAGACTACGGTTAAATTCTAGATATTTTTCAAGCTGCAACTAGACATTTTTGACCTTACATACCTTATACATGCAAAAAGCAGATGCCTCTGATGTCATTCTTGGCATATATAATTGCTAAAATAGGCCCCAAGTCGAGACTGTAATGCAGAAAATTGTTTCCTAAGAAAACTCCGGGGCTGAGTGATATTGAACAAACAGGTCACTATGTTGAGCTTTCCCGTTCATACCTCAATGATTACTACAGATCAGTACTGGCCGAGGCACATGGGAATTGCAGTGAAAACCAGGTTTAATGAAAGTTTACAGAAATAGAATGCACTTGAATCATTGTATGGATTTTATTTCAGTTTGGCTTTTTCTTCTGTAAAATTGAGCAAAACTCACACCTAAACTTTACTTGGCTTATATTGTCCTTAGTCATTTGAAATCAGTAATAATAATGCCACGGTAACCAAAGTAAACATTATTAAATGAAATACAAATGCTACACTTTATTCTACATTTCACATTCTGCTAATTGCTAGAAATTACCAAAGCATTTCATGTTGTGCTTCAAGTTGCTGGTAATATAATTATAACTGGGGTTCATAGCTTTACTACAGTGAATACATACATTGAATGAATGCCCTGTAAGTCTTGCTAAGGCTTTAAATTAATCCAAACTGTTCACTTAACATGCAAATTTCCCTATATAAATACTTGTGGGAGGAGAAAAATATTGAAAGAATATTTTTAACATGAAAGTAGATTTATGGTCATCTTGGGTGAAGCATGGCTTTATTTGATGTTATCCATTTACTTGAGTTCCTGGTTCCATACAATACGTTGTATATAAATTATATTATTTATATAAATTCATTGACAGGGTTCTTTATAGTTTTCCTAGAACTGCTATTTAGTGCTTGACTACCTTCCCTTCAGCTCTTCGCTGGTTGAATGCTGAAGATGGAATGGTGGCTACCCTTTCACAAGCCTCATCAGATAGACCTTGCCCTGCATTTTCTGGGGCAATTTCTCCTTCCTCTACCATTTTGGCAGTACTCCCTGCACTTCGAGGCCCACATGGCAGATGCACAACCCTGCCCATCATGTGAATGTGGATCTCTCTGTGCATCTTTAGCATCATAAAGATGCCACCGGGAGGTAACAGTGTGCTTATCATACTGAGGCTGCAGGAGCTGTGCCCATATCTTTACGTCCATGTGGCTGCGGGGGGCACGACAGCAGCCATGTCTTCGGCGGGAAATAGGAAAGGGTGCTGTTGGTAGTTCAATCAAGAACACTGCAAGTGGGTGCCATCATGTAGATATAATCATGAATGTTTGGGCTGTGGAGGGAACCATACACTTTCCTGATGTTTCAAGAAATCAAAATCTTCCCCAATTACAGAATATAAAAACAAAGGGGATAACCCTGGTGAACGTCAGCCTGGCCGAGCCAGGTAACCTGAGGTCAGCCTTATACTTTCTAACAGTTGTAAATGAGAGAAAAAGAAGTTGCTTTAGGCAGAATTGCAGGCCCCTTTCAGACTTCACCAGTTCCCGATTTGAGGGTTCCTCTCTGGGGCATTGTGCCTTAAAAAGAGGCGGGAAATACAGGATTATTCATTACCTGCCATTTCCTAAGGAAGCATCCATCAATGAAGGCATTGTTTAAAGAAGCCCTACATTAGGTCCCTTTCTATGGGAAGGGAATCATTATGGCAAAGACAGACATAAAAGCTGTGTTTTGGCTCCTTTCTGTGCACCCTAAGCATTTCCACCTTTTGGGGTCTCGAGGGGAAGAAAGCCTTTACATTGATCACTTCCTCCCAATGGGCTCAAACCTTCAGTCGTTTTGTGGACTGGGTAATCACAAGGGGTCACGCATTTCATCCATAATCTATTATCTGGATGATTGTTTGTGCATTAGCCCTCCAGATTCATCATTTTGCAATATATTGTTACAAGTAACTGAATGCATCATGGCTTCATTTGAGGTTCCCTTGTCACAGGAAAAAAACCCAGAAAGGGCCATCTAAGATCATGGACGATTCCACTGGGAATTGACTCATTTTAAAAGTTATGTTACTTATATCTGATTTAACGGAATGTTTTTTGTACTCATTTGGTTTTGTTTATGAAATGGCCTTTATACATCCCTACACATCAGCTATTACACTTCGCTCTTCTTCTATTTCGTCAACATAATAATCTGATCCTACATCCCATACTTTCAATCATATCCAGACATTAAAGAAACTTAACAATGGCATGTAATTGGAGGAGCTGGTGAAAATAGAAGATGAACTGTGAAATATGTCCCACAATGTCTGTGGTTTGAATACTAAAGGCTTCTGTCTCCTTTCATTTCACCTAATTTTTGCATTGCATTTGAACAAAGGTGATGTAATCTCCATTGACAATAGTGATGTAATATAATCCATGAGAAAATAGGGGTGGTAGAACACATATGAATTAAAAATACATCAGGTAGATGCTTGAGAAAAAGTACATTCTCTCTGATACTTGAAAAGATAATTGCACATATTAAGCACAAGTAAAAGTCTGCACTTTGCCAGATGTTCACTTTTGTTTAATGTCGCTGAGAAAATAACAATTGATTTTCTGATGTCATCACATAAGACACAATAATAAATAACAAAGACACGGTTTGCTTAGTTAATTGTGAGCCCCTTTATCACATTGAGTTTGATAGTTCAAATAGGGATGACTCAAATGGTTAAACCTTGACCAGAAAAAGGGCTGCTCACAACTCTAAATGATAAAAAGCCCACAACCACAAAAGTTGTATAGCAATATTGGACGGTATTATTTTCTCCTGAAAATATTTTGTATGTTTATAATATATGAGATTCTGTAACAGTTATAAAAATGTCAGTAGGTGCCCCCCCCTCTCCTGAAATTTCACAGAGGCCCACTGGAGCAGCAGTAGGGGATGAAGAAACAGTAGCCTGTTTAGTGTAGGTTAACTAGACATAGAAAGCTCCATGCTCCTTCACAGACACAGAGTTCACGACTAGGCAGAGATACAGTTTGCAGGCTGCAGACACAAGGTAGTTTATTTAAAACATGTATTGCAGCTAGGGTTAGTTAATACTCCAGCTGTTTAGACTACATTTCCCATCACTCTCAGTCAGTCTTCATGTGAAAATGAGCACTCGACAAGTGGAGTGCCAAAGGATAGCTTTATATATCATTATGTATTGGTTAATTGCAGTTAATATGGAATGTACATCTCATGATTCTCAGCCATCCCTTTGGTTAACGGAATATCATAAAAAATCTAATAACAGCACCTCAAGTGCCAAATGTTAGCCACAATGGTTCCAAGCCTTTTACTACCCTCTAACTATCCTCTTTGTTTGTAATACATCAGAATTTCTGTGCTGTGCATAACAAAGCTACACTACACAACATGATGTTGTGCAAGCTACATTGCTAGTAGTAGTATTATGGTAATAGTAGCTAGTAGTCATAGTAACTTGGGGGGAGGCTATACTAAGACTGCAGTACAAACACTAACTTTTGTTGACTCCATCTACAATAATATTCAGCCAGCCATATTTTTAGGCTTATACATACACATTCATGCTCAGTCACATACCGACATTCATGCTCACATACAGTTATACATAGACATTCATGCTCACACACATACCCCTGCACTTTCTGAAAAATGTTAAAGGGGCACAAGGAGACAGGAACAAGTGGTTGCAGGGATTGCCTGGGCCCCTCTAAAAAGAAGGGCCCCATCACAGTTGCAACCCCTTTCGTTAAGACACTGCCCACACACTTTCATATCAGTGTCCAATATAATTTCTGTGGAGTCCTTTTGTGCCTGTTTTTTCTTTATGCCACCTGTCTCAAAGGTGGAAGCGCCTCCTTACACAGTGAATCAGTGGCAGTAGACTACAGGAGAGTAGGACAGGCTTCAGTTCACCTCTCACGAAATTCCAATCAAGGGATTATAGTATAGGGTTTTCATACACCTGACACTCTCAGAGGTAATTGGTTAATCTGAATCTTGTTCGTTCTGACACACAGGCAGAAGCAAAAATTGATCATGGTTCTTGTATGAGGAAGCTCAAATCCTGACAAAAAAAAAGGTGAAATTGTTGGTACCTTAATGGTTGTTTGGTTTTGTCAGTAAGCAGAGTAGCCATCTGACTATAGATTGGACACTAATTGTTTAGTTAGCACAACAAGCAGGGTTTATTTTCATTTTGTTTGTGGTTTTTCATTGGTTCAACAAGGTCCCATGGTACAGAGATCTACTTAAACGGGGAATTTATTTTGACAGGTACCACCTTTGTATGTGGTTTCTTTGCACCCCAAAAGACTGTAGCTACCGAACATCCAAGAAGTTCACAAAATTCTAGAGTGTAAATTGTCACAATATATGTGCAGAATCTGTTTTCTATCAGTTTTTGACACAGATTTCAAACTGGCTGCTTTTTCTTCTGGCAATAATATTATACTTATACAAATACTCTATATTTGAACAACATGGCTTGTGTTTATGCCACTATTATCAACAAATTGTGTATGAACTAGCAATGAACGAACAACTAAATATATGCTTAAAATGTATCACGGGGGATCACGGGGAACTCTGCATCGCTGCAGGGGATCTGGATCTTAGTCTCATAGTCAGACCTAGTTGAGGTCTGATTATAAAACGACCCCGATTATAAGACGAGGGGTATTTTTCAGAGCATTTGCTCTGGAAAAAACCTTGTCTTTTAATCGAGCAAATACGGTGCTTTATAGATATCTTTTGATGCCCCTCAGCATCAAATCACAAAGCAATATTCAAAAACTACTATAGTAGCTTTTAATAAATATTGGAAAAATCAGAGTTTATAATCATTACAATAAAGATTCTTAGGTGGTGGTGAAGGCTATAAGTACCAGCAAAATCCCACAAAAAGCCCTTTTCACCATGACCCACTAGACTAGGGACTAATAACAGGCACACTTAATTTACTTTCTGTATAAGGAAAATTGATATAGCTATATTGTTCTGAGACATGATGTAGTCTTTATTAAAGGCGGTACCCTTTATTTGGCCAATAGAAAAAAATATACAGGGTCACATAAGTGTACTGAACCCCGGAACCCCTGAATCTTCTAAGGTTGCAAAAGCGTATGTGGTTCCACATCTCTCTCTCATTATTAAAAGTCTTTAGTTAAAAGTATCACCATCAACTAAAGGCTCCACTTTTTCCTTTGTGGAAACTGTGTTCGTGTCTCTGTCCAATTTCTTGATTAAGTACAAACAATACATTTCGATTTTTAATATGAACATAAAATCCTTTGGACAAAATAATTATACTCTCCCCAACTCTGCGAATATCCTCTTGACACATCTTGTATCACCCATACTCTGGCCATGCTACATTTGAATTATTTAGAGTGTTATTTATATTGTGATACCATGCAATGGGATATTTTATGAAAATATCTTGGCTTTAAAACAATAACTGGCACTTCTAAACATTACATTAGAAACGGAGTTGTCTCTTGGCTACAAAATCTAAGCAGTGGAATTCTGATATATATAATCCTCCTAGGGATCCCACTGCAGTGGTAACAAAAGTAAAATAATGTCTTTTGTGTGTGCCAGGCTTTACTAAACTGAATCTGTCACAGTTGCTGAGTTTAAATTATTTCAGTGTGGTAGTCAAAGCCATTCTTCTTAGTACTTAGAAAAGAAATAAATTTCCATGCTCTGCACAAACTTATGGCATGCACCAAACATCATTTTACAGTGAATAAGCACCGTCTTGGATAATTTTTACTTTAACTGATGGCCCTTCATAACTAAACTATGGTATTCCAATATCACTCGGCATACAGCGGATTGATGTGCAACTAGAATACCCTATATGACCAAAGGAACGTGCACACCTGATTCTCACAGCTATATGAGCTTGTTGGGCATCACATTCCAAGACCATGAGCATTAATATGGAGTCTATCTTCTTTGGAAGTTTAATAGCTTCAGCTCTACTGGGAAGACTTTCCACAAGATTTTGGAGTGTGTCTGTGGGGATTTGTGCCCTTTTCAGCATTGTGAGCAAGGCACTGATGTTGGACTGTATACACACACATACATATGGACCTCCTTCAGCATGACCTCTGTGCTAGATCTATCCGGTGATACTACCGCGACTAAAGCAGACATGGTTTCATTTGGCTGCTACTAGGGAACTTAACTCCGTTTACCTTTCATAGGTATTTTTTTTCCATACTCTGTTAGTGTTGTGCTCCAGGGCTTGACTTCCCATTTGGCAAGAGCCATTTCCCCTAAACTAGCATGTCTTGGGGACATTATGGGAAGCAAAATGGTTGCAGTTTAATGATTTCTCCACCCATTTCAATTTTGTAATGCTTCATTTTAACCATGCTCCATGTATTGCATGTCTTCTAGTTTCAGTCTTATACCCCACTTCAAAACCTTTGTCCTTGTAATTATTTTTTTTGTAGTTTGGCCCTGTCCCATAGAGCAAGCAGAAATCTGATGCTAAGAAGTTACTAGACTGAAAAAAACTGCCAATAGGTCGAACACAAAAAAAAACCATAAAAAACTAATGAAACACATTTGATGTATCCTGCTTTTCTAATAGTATCAATGGCTACCAATATATGGATTTGGCCAACCATTCTCTCAATCCTCCACTATGAAAATGATGCTCTTTGTTTCCAGGCACACTGAGGTGCTCTCATAGTCTCCATAAAGACCCTTCAATCTGCAATTCACAGAAGTATAACAAACTGCCTTAGACTAAACATTATGCCTCACTGCTCTTGCAAAAGTTTATATGCGTTGACAGAATCGAATAAATCTTAAATTGCACATGTTACACGGTACAGATCAGTCTAGCAATCAGCTTTTCTTTGCATTCTTTGTTCCTGCTGTGCCTATATCGCTAACAAAATCCAATGATACAGTACATACTAAAGATAACAGATTTCCCATCCTAAAAAAATATCCTTCCATATGTAACACCTAAATACCTTTCATCGCATAGAGTTCATACACACAAATAATAATAACAACTTTTCTTTGCCTAACCGTGCACGAGATGGGTGGCAGTGCACTGAGGGTTAAGTATTTGCTCTGGTTGGGCAGGGTTTTGTGTTGCTTTAGACTTGCTTAATTTTGATTGGTTTAAAGTAGTATTATGGGTAATAAATAATTATGCACCTTTGGCATAGTATAGCACAGAAAGAAAGGCACCACCTTTCCAAAAGCACAAATAACTATATTAAAGAATTTTAATGTGGGGTACAGAATAATCATAATTCAATGCAGAAATTGGAATTGTGGAGCCTCAGAAGTCTCACCATCAAAGGGAAGGTGCTGGTGCTGTGCAATGAGATTCTTCCCATTCTGCAGCACATGCCTCAGGCCTGGCTCTTGCTGGTTACCGCACACCAAGCAATCAACAAGGCAGTCTTCCACTTCATCTCAGACTCCGAAATGGACAAAATAAAAGTGCATTAAGGTACAAGGACCCTCGCTAGGGAGGTAAACAAATGCCTAACACCCATAATGTACTGAGGACATTCTTTGTATGTAACCATACCTCCCAACAGTTCAAAATATGAAAGAGGGACACTTTTTTTTTTTTTTTTTAATCTCGCGGAACTGCACTTTACAATGTCGCACTTGCATCATCATTTAAAACTTTTTGGCAGCGCAGTCATGCGTATTAAAAATAACCAACACATTGAATTGAATTCCCATGAGGCTCAGCCAGATATACTACGTCCATGATGCTGGCTGAGCATCATGGGAAGTGCAGCAACAGTAAAGCTGCAGATGCTAGCTGTGAACTAAAATTCCCATGATTCTCAGCCAGCCAGGTGTCCACCATAATGCTGGCTGAGTATCATTGGAAGAGTAGTCCACAGCAGCAGAGATTTTTTTAAATTAAAAAATGTTAGCCTCCCTCCCAGGACCATTACACACTGCTTTTACACACACCTGCCCATAAACACACATAAACACATACACTGCCTTTACACACACACATGTACACTCACACTGCCCTTACACACACGCACACATATACACGCGCACTGCCCTTACACACACACACATTTACACGCACACTGCCCTTACACACACACATATACACGCACACTGCCCTTACACACACACACACACATTTACACGCACACTGCCCTTACACACACACACACATATACACGTACACTGCCCTTACACACACACACACATACACGTACACTGCCCTTACACACACACACACACACATATACACGTACACTGCCCTTATACACACACATCTACACGTACATTGCCCTTACATACATACACATATACACGTACACTGCCCCTACACACACACACAGACACACACACGTATGTACACATACACTGCCCTTACACACACACACACACATACACTACACACACACACATACACGTACACTGCCCTTACACACACACACATGTACACGTACACTGCCCTTACACACACATATACACCTTCACTGCCCTTATACACACACTGCCCTTACACACCAGCTAACAAATACCTATACTGCTCTTACACACACCGGCCCATACACACACACAAGCTTACATACAAACATACATACAACACACACATACACTGCCCTTACACACCTTTCTCCCCATCTCTTACATCTTCCACCATGCTTCATCCTGTATCCTGCATCCTGAGGTGGGAGTGCAAGGTCTGGTGATCTCCCAGCTAGTCTGCAGGCTGCAGCTGCACCTGAGGTGGGTAGAGATCTTGCCTCACCCTTTCTCTGCCCAGAGCCGGCCTTAGGTGTTCTGGCGCCCTGTGCGGACTACTCGTCTGGCGCCCCCCCATCCCAAAAAAAGAAAGGAATCAAAACTTGTAACAAAACCCCAATCACTATATACTACGCCAAACATTGATGTGGTGTAGGCCTACCACTTCATTGTCTGGCTTAGTAGTAGGGATGCACCGAAACGAATTCTGGACTGAAACCAAAAGTGCAGCATTTACCTGGCCGAAACCGAATATGACCCCCCCCCACACCATAACACATAACAAAACAATTAAATAACAATATTTATATTTATATGATTAACAGCAATCACATTCTTATCATGCCCGCAGATTCCAGGATGTACTCGTAGACTACTTGGCATGATAGGAGTATGATTGCCCTATGTACCCCGTCTCACTCCATTCTCCCTATCTACCCCCTCCTAACTATCTACCCTCTCCCTCTTTGAAGTTCACTTACCTTTCAGAAGTCCTGCGGTGAGGGTGCAAGGCCTCTGCCTCCCAGCTCTGCCACTGTATGGAACAGTATAGAGTGATGGGAGTTATGATGTACTTTAGAGCATAATTATATAATGAAAAATACATTGGAAATGGTACAGCATAACACCCATCACTCTCACGCACTTACTAATCCACACATATATACACCAATCCACACGTATACACCAATCCACACATATATACCAATCCACACACATACACCAATCCACACACATACACCAATCCACACACATACACCAATCCACACATATATACCAATCCACACACATACACCAATCCACACACATACACCAATCCACACATATATACCAATCCACACACATACACCAATCCACACACATACACCAATCCACACATATACACCAATCCACACATATACACCAATCCACTCCACACATATACACCAATCCACACACATACACCAATCCACACATATACACCAATCCACACATATACACCAATCCACTCCACACATATACACCACTCCACACATATACACCAATCCACTCCACACATACCAATCCACACATATATACCAAACCACACATATATACTAATCCACACATATACACCAATCCACTCTCACTATCACTCTATGCTTTCCTACCTTTCCTCTTTCAGTTTCTTTGCCTCCTCTTCGCTCTTCTTCTTAGTTCTTCTGTCTTCTCTTCTTCCGGGTCAGAGGGCACGGAGACCGGTGGGCGCGGCTTCAGTGCTGTGCGCCGGGATCTGACAGCAAACCCCGGCGCACAGCAGCTGTTGCCGCAGGGATCACAAGGGAGCGGTATCGGAGGTCTGTTAAAGACCTCCGATACTGCTCCCTTGCGAGCCTGCTCCTCCAGCGGCGGACATTACTGTCCGTCTCTGGAGGGGTGCCGGGTGCCCCCATACTGGCGGCAGCGGACCCCGCGGCGGCAGAGGCGTCGGACCGCGCTGCGGCGGCGGCGGACCCCGCGGCGGCGCCCCCTGGAGTGTGGCGCCCTGTGCGGTCGCACAGGTCGCACACCCCAAAGGCCGGCCCTGTCTCTGCCCCTGCAAAATCGGGACTGTCCCGCCTAAATCGGGACAGTTGGGGGGCATGTGTAACTATGTGCACAGGACTCGCAGATATCTAGTGAAAGGCTCTGCTGGAAACTCTTGCTTGTTCCTACTCCTATGTTCAAAGGGATAATCAGTTAAATATCTTATTTGGTTTAATGCACTCAAATCAACTTGAGTCAGATCGACCAACCAACTCAGTCATATTGACCTGGACTACTTAACTGTCAACTCTTTGCAACTTTGTTAACAGACCCAAAATTGTGCAGTGAATATCTGTATATTAGTGTTTTATAAATAAAATAAAAGTTTAGGTTTAATACAGTACTTGAGCACACTTTACAAACTTATACAATTACACACACTTATACAATTACACACGTTCAACCATAAAGATAAAAATGTTAATCTTAAGAAAGAAATCCTGTTACTGATTCTCCAAGGTTTTTAGTTTGTTTGGCAGAGTTTCCTTGGCGACTCACTGGTCGAACTTAGAGAACTGAGCCAGACAACATGTAATGGAATTCATTTCCTCATGAGTCAACGCCTAGCTGAGAAAAGAGGCATAAAGCAAGTAAATAAAATCCCAATATGTTATGCATAGCGATAGATGTTACAGGGATCAAGTTACAAGAATACTATGGGTCTAATTTATTGACTGGAGAATGACTACTCTGCCAGCTTTCATGACCTAAATGGTAAAAATACCAGATCCCACTATCCTATAATGTATAATAATACATCATTAAAAATGGTTGACATGGGATGTTCAGGAATATGCATCCTCAAGAGACATGGTAGCTGAACGCATCAGAATAGGGATTACCCATGTGTAAAAATGTTAAGAGGTGCTAGTTCTCAGGTTACTTTAAAAATGAAATAAAAATACCCATACATACACACACACACCATCTCCCTTACCCACATTCACTTCTGCTTCCTGCTTTGCCATAACTAAAAGCCCCCCTCCACACCCACCAAATGTCCACCTGGTAGCATATACGTGATGAACCAACAAGTCATAGCAGGTTAAGTCACCTGGAATTGTGAAAATGCAGCAAAACTACCTTATCATTTAATTTCTTGTCCTAATGCTATGTCCCCAGCAGTCACCAGACACTCCAATTTAACAACTGGAAAGCAACAACTTGATTGGGAGTAATAATTATCCAAATCCATTCCACAAGAATTTAAAATGGCTGCTCCAGGTTTTACAGAGGCATTTAACAAAAGTGAATTAAATCCCCAAAATAGGCAACTCCAATGAAAAAGGGTGTATATAATACATTTTTTAATAAAATTTTATTAAAAGTAGGAATTTTTGAGTTTACCAAAAAAGAAACAAGAATTGCAACAACATCTATTCCCTAAATTAAAGCAATTATCCTGGCTAATTTACAAAACCTAGTTTCACTAGAGGCTGTAGCCTCCCTAAAAAGTGTAATTTTTATCACCCTCTACAACCTAAACCCAGTTTATTACCAAAGATATGGTGCTGAGGGCCTGGAACAGGAGCAGAGCGCATAAGCAAGCCAATAGTCAGGAACAAATCAGACAAGGTCTCAAAAATCTGTGGTCAAAACAAGGCCATGAACAGCAACAGGAGGGCAGTCAGTGGCCAGTTGGCCTGCTGTAGCAGCTGCGGGCAGAGAAATATTAATGCCAGCATGCTAATGGGCTTCTGGTGCTGTGATAGTGTTTGTGTTGGCATGTTATAGGCATTCCTGCAAACTGATTACTGGGCCAGCATTTAATCTCTGGTTGAGGAGAGTGGAATTAGGTTTTCACCCTCCTCACACCCAGGTTATGCTCATTCCTCTTGTTCTTTTACGTCTATTGGACTAGACCCATTCCTTAATGTAGCCAATCCCCCTTCTTGTTTTGAGTGAGTGCTATGGGGGGTAGTACTGGGAAATTCACCAGTATCGTTACACAGAATAAGAAAACATGAACGTTCATAAGCAAACTTGGATTGAGGGTAGAAAAGCACAGGTCATATAAGGGCATTAACATCAGAATTACAACCACGCCACTGGTCTTCATGAAATGTTTTTGCAGCAGACCAGTAGGGTGGAGGATATTTAGTTTGACAATCAGATATTGATTGAGTGGGGAGTAGCTATTGTCAAATTCAGGGTGGAATCCTCTTCCTGGAGCAGTGAACTCACACTAAGCAGGCCATATTGCTGCTGGAAATATGTCCAAACAGCCAGATGTGGCTGATTTCCCTTTCCACCATAGACCCGAGGACTCTTTATTTACAGCCTTTTAATGCAAAGTTTTACATGGTAATGCCTTCAGAATTTTTTTATTTGGATTGCTTGGACATCTCTCAGCATGATGTCATTTGCTCTGATGAAGAATTACACCACACACAATCCATCTGGATCCAGTTCATGTTGTTAAATAGCTGGACTGAAATGAGCAAAAAAATTATAATTGTAGTCTTTGTATTAGTTACCTATAATTATTCATCCTTACTATTATATTGCAGATCAGACTGGACCTGTCTAAACAAATTACTGAGACGATGCTGTACAACTTTCAACCAATGTTTAAATCATTAATTTAGATGTGGAGCACAGGGAAACGCTTTACAGGGTGAGAACCAGGTCTGGATCGTTTCCCACTCTGAGCAAATTACAAATGTGTCAATCCCCTCACCACACCCATGCGAAGACCCCAGATGCATTTGTAATGCAGGATGAATCCCTCGGTCTCAGACCTGCCAGATGGTTTTCTTGGAAATCAATAAATACCAAAATATTTTAATTGTTGCTTTCTAACTTAGTGGGACCTCACACAGGAGACTGAATTTCACTATTACATATTTTTTGAAGCAGAACGGTCACTTTTCTAAATCTAGATAATTTGCGTTTAAATCAGCAAAAGCAGGCACTTTAACTAGCTTATGCATACAAGTGTAGTGCAAACGTTGGTAAAAAATGTTTATAAACCCATTGATTATGGTTTGTAAATTCCCACTGGTCATAGTCTGATGTCAAAGGTATATACAAGTATATTGAATATCATCATTTGATAATTACTAAATACTATTGGAAAGTTATGTAATGCACACTTGAGAACTTCTCAGACTCTAAAAAATGATTGAAGAAGGAGAAAGGGAAAGGTGCTGGCTTTGTGATATTTCTGAAGCTTAGAAATTAATACTGTGATGGATCCTGGGATAAAGTCGACAGCATGCTCCGTAAGTAGAGCTGAAGAGGTAAGTCCCAAGTCCTGGACCTATTTCTTTATATCAGAATAAATCCCTGGATCAACGTTCTGTCCCTATTAATCTAATATCCATAACTTGTAATATTATTGCTTTCAAGAAACACGTCCAGGCTCCTTTTGAACTCTTTTATTGAGTTTACCATTACCACTTCCTCTGGCAGAGAGTTCCATAGTCTCACTGCTCTTACTGTAAAGAACCCCCGTCTGTGCTGGTGTAGAAACCTTCTTTCCTCTAGCTGTAGAGGATGTCCCCTTGTTATAGATACAGTCCTGGGTATAAATAGGTCCTGGGAGTGATCTCTGTACTGTCCCCTTATATATTTATGTTAGTGTGAGTGCTTGGATGTATGTCCCATGTAAGTGTCTGGGGGCATTATTGTGTGTGTCTTTATCTGTGGTGTGTAAGTGGGCATGTTAATGAGAAAGACTGGTGTCAGGATCCACAGGAATTTGAACCAGCAACCGTGTGGATTCCAGATGAATCACCTATCCGCTATTCCACCAGGTGGATCTAGGGTTGCAGTTTCCTTCTGCCTCTCCTTGGCAGACACATAAATAAATCAGCAAGACATGATTGTTAAAGGGAATCTGTCACTTAAAAAAAACCAAGATCATAGGTATATGTTATTATTATTATTATGATTTATTGTTTTATATAGAGCCTGGGTGGACAGGACAAAACAAGTAGTATGTAACATAACAATTTGACTTACAGAGACAACAGGTTAGGAGAGCCCTGCTCAAATGAGCTTACGGTCTAGAGGGATTTAGGGTGCATTACACAAGAGGTAAAAGTGCCTTCGTTAGGGATGGACCAGCCACACTAGTATTGCAGGAGAGGGACTAGGAAAGGTGAGCTAAAAGAAATATGGGAGGGCGTTAATGTGCAATGTTGTAAGCCTTCTTAAAGAAGTGGGTCTTGAGGGATTCTTTGAAGGAATAAAGGCACGGAGATAGGCGGCTAGGCAGAGGGAGAGCATTCCAGAGGATAGGGGCAGCCCTTGAGTAATCTTGTAAGCATGCATGAGAGCTAGAAATCAAAGGAGAGGATAGAAGGAGATCATCGGATGAGCGGAGAGACCGGTTAGGAGTGTATTGAGGAGAGATGAGTGAGGAGATGTAGGGAGGGGAACAGCTGTGAAGGGCTTTGAAAGTAGGAGTAAGAATTTTGAAATGAATCCTGAAGCGCACAGGCAGCCAGTGAAGAGACAGAGGGGAGAGACGTTAGTGAAGCAATGGGAGAGGAAGATAAGTCTGGCAGCAGCATTCATGGTGGATTGTAGAGGCATGCTGTGTTAGGAAAGGACGGATGCTGTTTTTAAAATGGAGACGGCAGTTTTTAGAGACAGACTGAATGTGGGGGGTCAACAAAAGTTCAGAGTCAAGGGTGACCCCAAGACAGCGGGCATGTGGAGACGGGGAGATGATAGCACTATTGACATTGAGGGAAACTGATGGGGGAATCTTAGCATTGGAGGGAGGGAAGATGAGCTATACAGTTTTGGAGAGATTAAGTTTCAGGAAACGTGCAGACATCCAGGTAGAGACAGAGGCAAGCCAGTTAGTTACATGATCTAAGAGAGAAGGAGAGAGATCAGGAGGGGATAGATAGATCTGGGTGTCATTAGCATACAGGTGGTATTGAAAGCCAAAGGATGCGATTAGTTTGCCAAGTGAGGAAGTATATAGGGAGAACATAAGGGGGTCCTAGAACTGAGCCTTGGGGTACCCCCACTAGAGGGGTAGGGGAAGCGTTATTGGAGACGGAGCTGCCGAAGGTACGAGCAGAGAGGTAGTAGATGAAGGAGAGAGCAGTGTCACAGAGACCAAGAGCATGAAAAGTTGGAAGGAGAAGAGGGTGGTCCACAGGGTCAACAGCAGCAGAAAGGTCCAGTAGGGTTAGCATGGAGTAGTGGCCCTTGGATTTGGTAGTGAGTAGGTCATTTGTAACTTTAGTAAGGGCGGTCTCAGTAGAGTGTCGAGGGCGAAAACCAGATTGAAGAGGGTCATATGTAAAAATTGATGTAAAAATTAGATTTGGTATGGAGACATAAACTAGTACAAAATGTATTTGATATGCTAACAGTATTCAAACAGTGGCTGTTTTTTCAGTTCCCACTGAATTTATTTAAAGGGACTTGTGAGTTTCTTTCTTTAGGAGAAATAACAAACAGACACATAATATTTCAGTACTGAGTCACCGTGTCTTTAAGAATTACTCAAACCATAAATCTCTGTAGAAAAAAAAGTTTTATATAAAAATCTTCTCATTTAGTAATAGGTGGGAAAAGAATGAAGAACAAACCCCAACTTAATGAGAAACAGTATTTTGAACAGCAAAACAAAACAAAAAAACAAAACAGAAAGCCATAGCATTCAGATTCCTGCTAAAAAATATGACCAATTAATACCCAAAGCAAAGCAAGAGTTCAGCACATATCTAAGGCATAAATATTGGGGATTCCATCACACTATATGGCCATACATTGCTTAGTCCGCCACTATGTCAAAGTACCCCAAGTGAGGTGAGTTTTATATTGCTTAATTAGTGGGACTTCATTGTAATTTAACCCAAATGAGACTCTCAAGCAATTAACAGACTTCTCCAGACACCATTAATGAGGCACCTGCATGGCAGGTGGAGCTGCTCAACCATGATGTTTTAATGCTTTTTAGTTTTTGCACTCTCATTTATGTATATGTTTTCTGATTATACATATTTGCATGTTCTGATCAAACCTTAGGGTTCAGCAGCACCGCCTGCTACACAGGTGCCTCATTAATGGATTTTCAACATAATGTTCTATATACGTAGACCCCTAAACACCATTAACACTCAAAGCATGAAAAACAAGCTTTAGGTTTCTCTCTATTAGAAACAAAAAGGTGACTGATAATTAAGAATGTCCAGAATGCATATATGACCATACTGCCCCTTTAAGAACGAACTTCTGAATGACCCCATCATCAGAAGCATTTAGCACATCTTCTCTATATCATTGCACTACACTTTGTTTAGAAAAGACCTTTGTAATGATCACTGATCTCAATGAAATGTTGATGTATTAGACGTAGGAACTTTAAACCTAGAATCATAACTCAAAAAAATGTATTCACATTTGACAAATCACTGGCAATATGCTTGGATCAGAAATAGAAAATCTCCACCCATGACAGCTAACTAAGCATTCCAGATGCATTAACTTGCTGGACCATGTGTAAATCCAAAAGAACAAGCCTAGTCCACAAGAAATACAACTCCCGGGGGCGAGATTGACCATTTTGCATAGAGAAGGTGTGAAACAAAGTCTCTAAATTCCCCAAAACATTTTCTTCAACTAAATTCTCTTAGCTTTAGTGACATCAATGTGAATGCCTTGTCTTTCCTAATTTTGTATGATCAGTGCTAGATTTAGGTATTGCTCATGCAAAGCTGATGAGATGACATTCTTGAAAACTGGGACACCGTCCAGGACTGATGCTTGTCAGGACTGTCCCGAGAGATTCGGGATCGCAACCACCTTTAGGTTGAAAAGTTCAGTAAAAACCCTGGAAGGTATGCATTAGATTAACTTTTTATGTGTTTGTATTTGGGGTGCTGTTTCCCTTTATTCCATACATAAGTACCTTAGTGACATACTATTAGGAATATAATGAGACTAAATCCGTAATATACTTATTTGACTTAAATGTTTTTTCAGTAAATTACAATATTATGAAATCACTTGAACATAACTGCACCATTATACTTTTAGTATATTTACTACAAGCTTGCACCACTTAAAGAAATCTTCAAGGCGCTTCAAGTAATAGCCTTTATCTTTCTTTAGGGTTGGTAAAAGTCACCACCAAATTAGGTCACCTACATATATTTAAAGGCCAAAGGGTGAGAACCTTATGATTCTGATAATATTATGCCTCAGTCCCAGCATTCCAAAGAGGAACACACATACCTGGGAATTTGTCAGGTTCATCCAGAGTCTCCAGGAGAAGCACTGGTTCCCCAGGTCTCTGGTTTAGTATCTTCAATCACCAACAATTTAAAGACTAACTATGACTAGTCCTGCCCTCTGCTCACAGCCACTACCCTAGGAGCAGGGGGCTTTGGGTAGTTCCCAGATATGGGGACACATTGGTTTTATGATGTATGGTTAGAGGAGTGGATATTATGGTCTTGGAAGCTGTGTATGGTAAACCCAGCATTATTGATCAAAATCTCCATTTATCAATACAATGTGCGACTTAAAGGGACAGTTCAATGCCCCAGATAGCCTCACCAAAGAAGAACGCATGTTATTTTTTTTAAATTAAAATAAAAGACTTAAGGAGTACCTCCAGAGCAGCAGCTGATTGCCTACTTCTCCCCCAACACACTTCATGCATGGAAAATAGCTTCAGGGAGGGCAAAGAGGCATATGGGGAATACTGCATTATGTTCTGTCTCTCAAGCATCTGTAAAGGGGACACTACATAAATGTAATTTCTAAGTTATCATCTGCATTAAAGTGCATATGGTGAGTGGAGTGTCCCTTTAAATAAAGAGTACCATTAAAGTCCTGAAACTCCTTAAAGTTAGTTATACTTAAATATGAGTCATTCCTCTGGAGAGAGAGACATTGTGTACAATGATTTATGAGACCCATTCATTATTTTCTGGAAATGAATGGCATTTATGCAGTCTGGAGCTTTCCATTACACATCTATTTAAATTCACACCATTAAAATCATGTATTTTCTTCAAACTCTTAATTATTCCAATTTAGGAGTGAAGGTGCAGTGTCTCTGTTAATAAGCTGCTGGCAAAATACATCAGGAAACATTTAAAACCAGTTTGGCGAAGAAGAAGAAAAAGTCTAAAAAGTATGGGTTGATGTCCATTCACTTAAATATATATAAGAATATTTACATATAGTTTTAAGTCCTTAAAACCTCATTATGAGTATGGGGTAGGCAACTACATTGCTCATGGTGGACATTTACTGGAGACTACGGTGGACAATTTCATGATGTTCTGTGGACCCTCAAAGACCTTGCCACGGACACTGGTGTCCTTGCATGGATTCCTTGCCCATCCCTGGGGAAAACTATATAATTATCTTCTTTGGGACAAGTTATTTGTGAAAGGCTAAAATATGCAAACTACGCACCACATCACATGAGATAATGGTACCATAGAAAATATTATAAAACATATTTTTTCCTAATACATCATCATATAAGCCAAACCAATTAATATTAATTTAATAAAAGTAACAAACATTACATTTTTACTAAACAGAAATCCTCAACCTCCTTAGTAAATTAATCCAAAATATCTGGTTGTACCTACATGTAGATTGCACAGAGGTAAAATTACACATATTGTAGAGTAAGCATTCATGCCACAGGGGTAACTTTATATCCTAATTATATAAAGTTATATTATTAAGTATAGAGGTATAAAATACATATTTTCACAAATAAGACATCTTTTTTGTACCTCTGCCATACGCAAGTTTCTAGGTTAGGAATCTGATGATCCTCATCATCAATCTGGATGATGATCGTGGTAGTCCACAAGAGCTCATCTACACTTTTTTGTTATCAATATTATTGTTAATTATTTGTTGATTACGTTAATATGTATCAGCAAGAACGTGTGACTTCTCCCCAATAAAGGTCCCACCACTAGGGACCAGGCAAACAAGTTATGGCGTAAAAACAACTTTCCAATATACAGTACATATCTGATAAAATGCCTCAGTTAACCAGAAAATCTGGTCCCTGGATCTCACCGACAAGGGCAATTTCTCCCATCCCTGTAACTTGAGCTTTAACAAAAAGCTTAATCGTAAAAGAGAAATTTTGCCTCCAGCTACTGCCTTATTTTCCCTTATTGCCCTTTGAAGCGTCATGGCAAGAGGTATAAAGTAGAATAGTTGGCGAACCTTGTTCGCAGAAACACAAGATCAATATGGCTAGAAGGCATGTTACAGAGAAAAAGAACTCACAAACAGGGGTGGAAAACAATACAATTCAAGAATGGAAAAAGTCAAAGATGGTTCGAGTGCAAATCAATAAACTGAGTTCATAGAACAATCAATCAAAATTACTCTTGGACTATATATATATATATATATATATATATATATATATATATATACACATATATACATTCTAGTACAAAAATGAAATCCAAGTCAAAAAGTCAGAGCTAGAATGAGATGTGATCACATTGCTCCCTCGCCCCGGACAAATAATATGAGATAAAATTGTACACTATACAAGGACAGACTAGGGATTCAAACTGGCCATGGCACTTTAATGAGAGTGGCTGAGAAATGACGCGTTAAATCAATTCTTACATCTTAAGCTTTTGGGGCTAACTCTTTTTGTGGCAGTAATGGTCAATTCTTATCCTATGAATTTTAAGGTACAGTTGCTATAGAAACCACAATCACATTGTAGCAAATAATTATGTTAATGAAGTCCACCACAGAGGATTAGAAAATGAATTTAGCTATTGCTTGCAATATTCTAAGTAATGCTGCAAAAGGAAAACAAGACGATTGTGGCCCACTGGTGAGTGAAGTTTCTAATTATGATGAATCACTTCTGCCACCTACTGGACTGATGCAGCAATTGACATCATTTCCTTAGTATTGTGAACCATGAAGGTGCACGCCAGGGGATTTGTTATTGTATGAACTATGATGTAAAACAAAATATTGTCATAGTAACAGCCTATTGAAGTTGTGCATGCCAATAAAGTCACAATAAAGCAGCGTTGTTGCTGGCTGTGACATCAGCAGAAGCTTTTCATTAGTTGCTATGGTAACAACATCACCATTCAAACTTTGCACCGGAATTACTTTTTGCATATAACCCCCAACTGGCTTATTGATCCTAAAAGCATAGAAATGCTAATGTTATTTAATAAAATCCTTTTCACGAATTGACCATCTTTTCATGTGTTTTTCTGCTTGGGCCAAATAGTTATTTGCTGACCAATTCTATGTTTCTATGCTTAAAAATCAAACATAGCTAGATCCATCATTTTTCTTCAGGAGGACCACACCGACGCTAAAGAGCAAGAACAACAAAAAGGTAAAAAAACTACTGGGTCTTGAAGTGTCAATTCAACGTTTGTAAGGTTAATACTATACTGTAGTCATTTCCCTTCTGTTATGAACTGAAAACGTATCCCAACTGTAATACTAAGAAAGACATCTATCTTGTAACATGTCGGATGCAGTATGTGGGCAATTAAAGAGAAGGACCCGAAATCCCAGTAGGCAGACCCTTCAAATTACAGGTGTCTGTCTTGTCAAATCGAGTGTGTTAAAACACCAGAGGTCAAGATAAAGACAGATTCCTATGCCAATGGGAGGTGATGGTGCCTGTCTGGGTATCTTAGTTTGGTGACAGTGTGTCCCTCGGTATGCTAGGTTGGTGACAGTGTGTGTCAGGGTATGTTAGTTTGGTGACGGTGTGTATCTGAGTATGTTAGTGTGGTGACTGTGTGTCTGCGTATGTTCGTTTGGTGATGCTGCCTATACGGGTATGTTAGTTTGGTGACGGTGTGTCTGGGTATCTTAGTGTTATGACTGTGTGTCTCGGTATGCTAGTTTGGTGACAGTGTGTTTCTGTGTATGTTAGTCTGGTGACGGTGTGTGTCTGTGTATGTTAGTTTGGTGACGGTGTGTCTGGGTATCTTAGTGTGGTGACTGTGTGTCTCTCGGTATGCTAGTTTGGTGACAGTGCGTCTGTGTATGTTAGTTTGGTGACGGTGTTTCTGGGTATCTAAGTGTGGTGATTGTGTGTCTCTCGGTATGCTAGTTTGGTGACAGCGTGTGTCTGTGTATGTTAGTCTGGTGACGGTGTGTGTCTGGGTATGCTAGTTTGGTGACAGTGTGTGTCTGGGTATGCTAGTTTGGTGACAGTGTGTGTCTGGGACTATGGGTACACTGGTGCGGTTCTTGGACCCATGCACTACAGTGCCTTGGGCTGGCCCTGCATGCTAATTTTGAATGAATGTCTTAATTTGTATCATCTATCATTGTTATCCGTTTGGCGGACAGGTTGAGAAAACAGTACCCGGAGCACGACGGGATGCTGTATACATCAGTGTTTTCTCACTCACAAGCATGTTTTAGTTGAGTGTGTGTGCCAGTGTATATAGCATAAGAGTGAGTGCGTGCATGTGTAAGGGCGTTACACATGCACACACAGAGTGTGTTTTAGTGTATGGCCAGTGGTGTTAATGTGTCTTTGTGTATGCTGCTAGCATGTGTATGCATGTTACTGTATGGTGAATAAAAGTACGCATGCTAGTGTGCGAGGTTAGCACAGGTGTTAGTATGAGTGTTTGTTGTCATATGGTGTTAGGATGTCAAGAGTGAGCCTAGAGTTAATAGTGCAATGGAGCGGAGAGAGTGTGTGTATTTATGTATGTATGTGTGTGTGAGTGACTTCGTGTGTTGGTATGCGCGTGTGTTGTAGTAACGTGGTGGGGGCAAGGGGTACTTCACCCAGAAGCCTAGGCTCACCAATAAGTTTTAAAATATATATACATGTTTACAACTACGTAGTCCGTTTATCTTAATAACAAACGTCGTCTGGGGCCGGTGATGACGGCGGTAACAATAATGTCTAACACACATAAAGTACTGAGGTCCGGTGAAAATCAGAAAGAAGGCGTACCGCTATATATATATTTAAGAGTTTTAAACACTAAAGCAGCACGCTCAAGTGGCCAATGGCTAATAAATCCCTCCAGTTTGGTGGTCTGATTCGTATAGGTTTTTATTGCTGTTCCAAAGCTCTATTTCAACGATATTCACTAACGACGTTCTTCAAATACGTTTCTGCAAAGATTGAGACGTGACGGTAAAGCCGACTTGTGTCTCTAGTATGTAGATATCTATGGCGAGAGACCGTGTTGGGTAGGCGCGGTTCTGACGTCTGTAGGACGCGCCGTATCACTGTGTAGGCCTCTCAGAAGGTTACCGGTGGCGGGTCAGGCTTGAGGTCGTTTGTGTCACTGGTTTTTGGATCACAGCTAGAAGTCGGACCGGCCGCCCATGCAAAAGATGTTGTCTCTTCTGTCCCGTGTTTTCCAGGGCCCTGCCCAGAAACCTGTCACTGTAAGTACCCCAGGGGAGGAAGAAGGGCAAGTGGAGGTGGGCAGAGTGCTATTGCAGACCTATGTGGAGGCAAACCATAACACACCAAAACCTGTCATGCAACGTATATTAAATGCGTAGACTTAATGTGAGTTATTCATGACATGTTATGGGAATGTTTTGCACCCCGAATGACATTTTCCATAATGTAATGTTATATATCGTACCATGTTAAAGCATACTGTAGAAACCATGTAAGAACTCTCTTCTAAATAAATCTCAGGGCATAAGCATTTTGGGAAGTGGATATCTTTTTACTTCTCATATCCGTTGCGTAGAAACACAAGTGATCCCTTCTACTTTCTCAAAGTAGCCCAAAATTCTGCGTGCTCATATGCAAGAAATGAACGTATCTGAATGACTGGTGATAGTCTGCACACGCATGAGCATTTACTGCCCGCTACTTATTTCAGGTATGACCAACAGTCCCGCTGTACCCTGTTACATGTAGATGATGTCTATCATGATCCAACCATGCAAAAGCCTTGCTGACTACTTTTCTGGCACTTGCTGTCATTATACATACGTTTAGGGATATTTGAGGTACATGTCAGAAATAATACGGGTCCCTTTACTCCGGATTTCCGACAATGTTTACATTTTAACATTAAATATTGTGAAGTTGACTAATGACAACAATGACATAGTGACAATTACATCACAGTTTAACTAACTTGACCTCTGCTCTCATCTTATGATAATGCTCTAAATTAGGAACGGCAGGAGAACTGCACTTTTAACTCACCGACTTCACTTGGCAATAAAATAGTAATGCATAATAAATATATAGTTAAATTGGTGAGATTATTGCTAATTACCTTAATTAAACCTTACATTACACACGGCTAGCCTTTCTTACAAAGAGTTCACAATTTATAATGAATTTTGACAGTCGATGCCACAGCTTTCTTACCAATGTCCGCTTTAGTTAATAAACCCCCCTATCTCCATCCCTTGGGAATTAGATGCTATTTGCACCATGTGTTCTACTGAAAAACTCAAAACAATCCTGCCTAAAAGTGCCTATGAACGTGACATAATATGAGACGTGGATTGTGAAGTTACGATTGTTCACGTGACGGATCCGTATGGCTCCAGAAACACCTTTTTCCTGCAGGCGTTGCCATGTATTTTCAGCTATAGTTAAATACTGCATATTTTGTGAAAAACATTTTCTATACATTAGATGCACCACATTTTACGGAGTGATTATATGTCTTGTATTGACAAATCATCTTGGTGGATTCCAGATAATGGTTTATACATTGAGACATTCAGGCTTTTCCTTCGGGATTTTTTTTTCTTTTTTTGGGCTTGAGGTGGCTTTACGTGACATGGCTATGGCTGAGCCGTGGCTAGGCACTGGACAGCGTATGTGCCATTCTTGTGGAACGCTTGTGCTGGAATTATTTCCATCATGTGCAAGTCACATTGTCCTTTACAAGTCTCACCTCTCAAAACATATCTTCACGACAACATGCGCATATAAGAGAAATCTGTAAACCATCTGCCTATGGGAGCGGCAAAATAACTGATATTCCATAGACGTTGGGCCATGAGACATTCATCAATGTAGTGAGTTTATAGTAGTGCTATGAAACTATTCTTGGTGATAACCCACCTTCTTTCTTTCTTTCTTTTATTTTTTATTATTATATTCTTAAAGGGGAAGTCCCATTGGAACTTCGAGCTTTTAATGTATACAGTGATATAGTCTAGCGTTGAAGAAAATCCTGGTTTTATTTAATTTCAACTTCCTTTATCTGCATACCGGAAAGCTGCTATTTTTCATAATATTTTGGCTGACTTTCCCTTATTAAACTCTTCACCGAGCTTTTATTTTTATTGCAACGCTAGTGAAGGTCCCCTATAGGCTTTCATTAGCCAGAGTCTTCAGCCAGGTAGTTAAGACTGAGTAATTCTATTTACAAGACAGTATGTGTCTTTATAGTAGGTTGGGCTAAAAACGCATACACTTAATACAATATCTTATTTTATTATTTGGGTCTTTATGTTTTATAGACATATAAACCTTTTTGAAAGTGAACAGGTAATCGGGCATTAGAGCGAAAAGATTTAAAGTCCTCAGAAAATAAATGTTAGTGCAGTAATACTATTTGTAACATTAAGCATAGTGCGTTACCATCAACACACGGGGCGCATCTAAATCCTTCCTTCCTTGTAAAATATTTTCTTTTTTTATGTCCTGGGTTTGCGGCTGCTTAGGGGGCCACAAGTGAGGTAAGTTAGGATATCATTTTTTTTCCTGACTTTCATTTCATTGCTTGGTCCTTGTGCATTATTTCTCATGTCTGCTTTCAAATGTGAGCATGAGCAAAATACATTTTTTTACATTAAAAATGGGTTCGTTATTAATATTATATGGAAACTTAATTTCGTGTTCTTGCCATAAGAACCCGCTATATTAGTAAGTCTTGACTTCTAGACAGGCCCTTAGCCAGTTCTCGGTAAAGTAAAAACAGTATTGTTGGCAGGGCTAGGCTAAAACGGCCATCTCCTAGGGCCCCAAACTTTGCCGGTGTTCATTAGAAATGACAAGACCAACGTTCCGTGCTATTCACTGCTGAAAATCACTTGCTGTTTAACACATGTTGTAGTTCCAGGGCCCCCAAGGGTCAAATTAGCCAGGGTCTCTGATCCTCATTGGAACGCCCTTGCTATTTTTATATACATTTATTTTATTTATTTTGCTTGTGTCTTGGTGAGATTATCTTAACAAAAACTTTTTTTTTCCAGCCTGGCTATTCCATCTAGATTTCATCAATTATATGACTGTAGAGGTTCTGTGTAGCAGAAGAATGTATGGGGTTGTGAGCTGCCAGTTTGTGCTAATCAATAATGAAAATGTTTATATTTTGGTAGCACATGGCTAATAAGCATTGTTGGTCTTACCTCTAAACACTGTTATGGTACAATGTTTGGAAATGTGTGATTCACAGACATTTAATGCATTCTTTTACATGTCTATTATGGACTTCTCATTCATTCGCAAATGTCTTATTTCAGAATATGGTTACTTTCCAAACCTGTAGCGCTTGATGTCCAGTTTAATTGCGTAAGTTTTGTTTTTCCTGTCCTTTACAGGCAGTTCGTGTTATGGTGGCATCTCGTAACTATGCAGACTTTGCATCAGAAGCTACGTTTGATATCAAGGTAATACAGTAGACTTTGATATATCAATGAAATATCATCCATACATAAGTAATTATTTTAATCATGTTACTTTCCATTAGTGAGTGCTTGGTTCTAGACTGAACTATAAAACAGAAGAAAAAGACACTGGTTTTAAATGGATTTTGCATGTGATAATTAAAAGATAATGGGATATCTTCCATATAGTTAAGACAGTAAAAATGCTGGTAAGATAACTATAACATAGGATGTAAGCAACTGATTACATACCGCAGAACAAAATCATGTGGTTCTGTGTTCTTGATAATTACATTTTTGTGACACACGTCTCTGAAATTGACATTCTGATATTTATGAAGTTGCTACTTACAAAACAGACCTTGCAGGCTTCCCTGCAAAGGTCCCTTTTTTAAGGGACAAAAATAGGTCATGTGCAAAAGAGGCCTTAATTGTTTATACACTGCATTTCTTCTGGTGATCTGGAAGGCAAACGCCCCTGCTCTAAATGATAAGCTTCTTTGAGCGGCATTTATCTTGTTTAATTATCATTCTATCAGAAATTGCTTCAGCTATAGAATGCTTATATACACTCCCAATGTACAAGCGCTTTACATAGTTTATAGTTTAAACAGTTATTTTTATGTAGACCAGGATGAAACGCCTTTTTATTTCCTCGCAGAAATCTGATGTCTATCGTTTGGATGAGGCTCCTCCAACTCAGGCTGTCCTCACACGAGAAGAGGGCCTGCAATATTACAGAACTATGCAGACCATCCGGCGCATGGAGCTGAAGTCAGATCAGTTGTACAAGCAGAAGATCATTCGTGGGTTCTGCCATCTTTATGATGGTCAGGTAAGAAGAGTTGCAAAAACTATGTACCAATGAACAGTGTAACTCTTTGCACTAAAGTCTTAAACATAACTCATTTTACCTCAGCCTTTTTCACTTGTGGAATAAGATCTCCAACAAGCCAGTCTGCTCTTGGGCAGGCACACCAATGCAGACCCATGGTTAAACCACGTGATACTGTGACAATATATAAAATGAGGCCAGAGCATCTCTCTCAGCTAGGCGTTGACTGATGTTTTGTTAGGACCACATAAATGACATGGTTCTGTAGCAGCAACAGATTCCACAGAGCTTTAGGTGTAGCGTATGCAGAAATTTGTCAGTGGTTTGTAATGCAAAAACAGAAGGAACATGGTTATATGGACCGTATAAGACTAAACAGGGCTATCAGAACACATCCTTCTCCACCAAGGGACTATATTGGTAGGTGCCTTTTCCTTATTACTCTTTTTTTGCATATTGCACTCACAGTGATGAGCTTTCAAAGATACTGTTCCACCTAGAATTTTATTCTTACCTTTTTTAAAAACTTAAATGATTATGTACTAGTCTTGCGTGCATATTAAATAAACCTATTCATGTTTAGAAAAAAACGTACCCTTTGTCTACTTTTTTCCCCTCTGCACTGCTCTGCCTGCCAGCCAATGTCTGACATCCCCAGCATAGTGTTTGCTTGAAGGTCTTCTAGTTTAAAGGGGACTGGAAATGGTTGTAGGAGGTTATGCTGCTGTGATGCAATTCATTATGCGGCACTTATCTGGTGATATTTTATGATGCACCCTAGGTGGAACAGCATAATTTATAAAATGTTTAAAGGTGATAGAAATGGATATGTCCAGCAACTAAAAGAAGGTATGTGGTTTCTTTGACTGTGTATCTGAATTGTATAATCGGCAAATATAGATGAATATTTTTAGTTCCAGCAGCTTTTAGAATGGTGAGGGCCGCAGTTGATAGTTTCTGATTTCTTAAGAGGTCCATTGGTTATCAGCTCTCTGCCTGCTTGTCATTTTGCACTATTAACATGTTGAGGTGAGGGAAGTAACATTTCTGGCATATAAAATACCAATATTTTACCAACTCAAAGAATACTATTGTACATTTGTGAATGTTTTCTGATGTGGTAAAAATGAGGTTTTTATGTATAACCATGTGCCTCTTTTACAGGAAGCATGTTGTGTGGGCATGGAAGCTGCAATCAACCCTACCGACCACCTAATCACAGCTTATCGAGCCCATGGTTACACCTACACTCGGGGTGTGTCTGTGAAGGAAATCTTAGCTGAGCTTACTGGTAAGTCCCATGAGGTACACTCACATTAATTGTGGTGTTTAAATGCGTCATTTTCAGGTTTTCTTACTCAAAACTATTTTAATTTTTTTGTGATTTCAAATGTTTGTAGTATACATATACGTGACTGGGAATTACAGATTAACAGTACTGTTAATACACTTCTCCTGCAAACCCTTAGTTCTCATGACATCTCAAAACCTACCTCTTTGACCATTCCTTAAGCGTCTTCTTCTACTGTTATTCTCTGTTGGTATGCCCCAAGGTTCAATGTTGACAACATGGACTCTCCTGACCTCTTATTCTCTCATCTAAATAGCCTCACTTCTGTATTTCTGAAGTCACATACTTGGTTTCCAAGATGTAGCATCTGGTTATTTCCCAAATCGTATTTGTTCACAGTTCCTGATATCTGTATCGCTCTTGGGAATTCTACAATCTACCCAACGGTCAGGTTTGCTGCCTTGGTGTTACACTTGACTCTGCACTCCCCTTTACACCTCATATCCAGTCAATCATGAATCCTGAAATCTGACCTTTCCTCACACAAGACTATACTATATCACTAATCAATTCCCTTGTCATATCCTGACTGGATATTTGCAGCTCCCTAGTTACTTTCCCCTCCAACACCTCTATATATTTTTATACCATCAGTCTCCATCTGCTGTCCCTCTGTGACAGTAGCTCTGCTGGCTCCCTGTGCCCTCAAAAATTAAATTTAAACTCCTCACCACCAACTACCCCTTTTCATGACACATGACTTGTGTCTCCTGAGCCATCATCACTTGTTCCCATACGTGTATCCAGTATCTTACCTATGCCGCACCTATTCTTTGAAATTCTCTGCCCTTCTTTCATACTTTCTCCTACTTATTCTACAGTTAAAATGTCACTAAATGCCCACCTGTTTAGAGCATTTTGGAATCTATTGCTAGTATCCTCAACATGCTTCCTGAAGAAACCATCCACCCTCCCAACCTTTTGAGTTCTCCACGCCACTGATTTCTCCGCATCGTATTAGCTACAAGAAATCATCCTTACTCTTCCTCTCGTTTCCCTCAACCTCATAATAAACTGTAAGCTCGCTAGATCAGGCCCCCTTCTCTTTCTATACTGATATGCCGTAATGTATTTTAGTATTGTTGTCATTTTTTTTTTGTATACTGTTAATTTTCTGTCTACCTATTGTAATAGTGCTGCTAGAGCTTTATACATAAATGTAATGTTCCCAACCAGGAAGAAAAGGAGGCTGTGCCAAAGGCAAAGGGGGATCTATGCATATGTACGCCAAGAACTTCTATGGTGGAAACGGCATTGTGGGGGCTCAGGTATAAGTTGTTTATGTGTTTATAAACTGGTATCAGTCTCATACAATTGTGAGGATCACATAGAAGGCCCTTCTTCACCGACTGCTAAATATTGCTTTGTCACTTAAGACACCAGTAGTTTTCAGAAGATTTGTGAAATACATTTAATGGTGTCTCCCCCGTGTGTTACTAAATGACCTTACCTAACCTTGTTCCATTCTTATCCCCTAGGTTCCTCTAGGAGCAGGCATAGCATTGGCCTGCAAATATTTTGGAAACGATGAGATATGTTTGGCTTTGTATGGTGATGGTGCTGCTAATCAGGTAAACAGTACTGCCAGGTGCATGTGTATTAGTCATATTTATTACCTTCAGTTATGTCGCTAAAAGGTTTAATGTTCCTTAGTTCTCGCACAATTGAGATGTATGTATAACAAGTTTGGGGTCTTAAAGTTGTGGAGACCTTTCGTTCAATATTGTATATAACTTTTTTCACTTCAAGTATGTGGCTAGCTAAAATACAAAAAAATCATCCCCACAGGCAGTTTGGTGTAGCGAATGAATGTCAAGTAATTCCTAGGGCATGTTTGTATTTCTAACTCTTTAGGTAAAGCAGCCTTCCAGTAGACGTGGTTAATATTAAGGGAGGGGTTTTAAGCAATAACAAGATAGGCATTGGGCTATTGTGAATATAAGACATTTATAGTTCACAAGATAAAAGAAGTCTAATCTCAGAATTTCTATGACAGATCTGTAGTAATTTTTGTTATATATAAGTTAATATATAAGTATTTTTTTCTTGGTTTTCAGGGTCAGATTTTTGAAACCTATAATATGGCTGCTCTGTGGAAGCTTCCCTGCATCTTTATTTGTGAAAATAACCGGTACGGTATGGGTACATCTGTGGAGAGGGCAGCGGCCAGTACAGACTATTACAAACGTGGAGAGTTTATCCCAGGCCTCAGGGTGAGTAGTACATTCAAATATAGCTGGACGTTCCTCCTAAAGGATACTCTATAATCAAGAGTCTTCAAATAATACCATTGTTAAAACGGGATCTCTTCCTTTTTAATTGTTTGAAGTCGGTTATTAGTGTGCTACAATAAAATGATTATAACTATTCTTTTAAGTGCATCATTTTGTAGAAGCTACAAATTAAAGGTTAATATTTATTTCTTAGTACAGCGATAAATATTTAGTTATATGCTGCATTTAATGTTATTTTATTGAATTAGAAATCCATAGAGGGTTTTGTTCTTTTAAAGGGAATTAAAATTTGTAAGAATTAGGAAAGTATTCCTTAATACATGTGTGCATATAGAAATGTTGTTTTTCTACCATTGTATGTGACTTCATAATAACTTTCTCTTGTAGGTTGATGGCATGGATATTCTTTGTGTCAGAGAAGCTACAAAATTTGCAGCCAATCATTGTAGATCTGGAAAGGTATGTTTCTGATCTTTCTGGTTTTCATATGCATTTGCCTTCATATAGACAATAATTTAACATACATTTTCATTATCAGGGTCCTATTTTGATGGAACTTCAGACCTACCGTTACCATGGACACAGCATGAGTGATCCTGGAGTAAGGTAATTGCTCCTATACTTGCTCCCATACCACTGGGAACAAATGTGCACTTTTTACCCAATCATGTGCCATCAGTAGCAAGAATCGTTTTATAAATTATCAATCCAAATAGACCTTGTTAACCTTCAAAATGTATAGGGTTGCTTGAAGAGATGCTTTATATATATATATATATATATATATATATATATATATATATATATATATTACACAAAAACCCAGATTTGCAGCAGGGGATCTGACACCAATTACAAATATTGCCTCTTAAGCGCTTAACATTTTTATGCCTGTTTGGTTTCACCTCCTATATCCCTTGATATTACTGTATAATGCAATGCAATCAAGGTGTTTTTTAAATTTATTTATATATAATGTGTCTGCATCTTTTTCTTTGTAGTAAATGGTGTGTGTTTGTCTATGTATATGTGTATATATATATCTTGGCATGTAGACTGTCCTATCAAAGACTGATCAACATGTTATCTGTATTTTTTTCCAGCTACCGTACCAGAGAAGAAATTCAGGAAGTAAGGAGTAAAAGTGACCCAATCACTCTTCTTAAAGACAGAATGTTAAACAATAATCTATCTAGTGTGGAGGAATTAAAGGTAACGTGTCTCACAAGTTCTCTCTATACACGGTCTCTTCGCTCTGTTTATGTCTTGAAATCTCCCTCTTCATTACACCTCTCCATCTGCCCATGCTACTCTTCACATTGGGCCCTTTCTTCATCCTCAAATCTGGTCTGAAAGAATAACATCAGAATATTTACATGGTGAAACATATATAAATCAGTATACATCTCTGATTACTATTTTAAATAAAACAAAGTACTTTATACCAGCATTTTCCAAGCCAGTCATCACATGCCACTTCTGACCCATGTTTAGATATTAAATCCTCTTTTTCAAATTGTTGTGTTTTATGAACATTGGACTGTTGGTGATCATTCAGATCATGTTTGAGAAAGAGGAAAGAAATATTACTAAAATTATGGACATAACTACTTTTGGTAACCTGTGTTGTTCATCCTGTTTTGCTTTCAAATAGGAAATTGACGTTGAGGTGCGGAAAGAAATTGAAGAAGCTGCCCAGTTTGCCACCACTGATCCAGAACCACCACTGGAGGAGCTGGCAAACCACATTTATCACAATGAACCAGCCTTTGATGTCCGAGGAGCAAACCCTTGGATCAAATATAAGTCTGCCAGCTAAACCCCACTTTATGTTCAGTCTCTCAGTTAGCCTGTTACTCTATTGCCCCTTTAATGAGAACTGGTTCATATTACCCTGTCTGCCAGTGTTGGGGTCATAGTTTGACTTCCATTTCAGACCTTCCATTTTAAACGTTTTGGGTATGTTACTTGGTCGGATAAAGACTTAAACACCAGCCCAGCAACTGCTTATGTTATGCTGATGAAGCTTTCAGAACCCCTTTCCTTGGTGTGAGCCACCTTGGTTGTCCATACCATTTTTTTTTCCAGATATATTATTTATAGTAAAACTACCATTTTAAAAAGTATCCAGAAAGCTAATCATGTCATACCATGTATGCATCATATTTCATTAAAATTGGGCTTGATATATAAACTATGTATTTTCTTTTTTTAATTGAAAAAAATTATATAATGCGTTTAGTAGTTGAGATAACACTATCCTGTATATCAAAGAAAATGTTCTCACAAAATGTCACTTTTAGTAAATAGTTTGAAGTCTCTGTTACAGTTTCGTTTTAATGATCGGTTTAGTGAATTCAGAGTTGTAGAACATTTTTTATTTTTTCAGGGTGTGTATGTATGTATGTGTATATACAGTATGTATGTGTATATACAGCATGTATACATATTAGCACTGTGCGAACATTTAGACAGGTATTAACAAATGCTGTAAGGTAAGAATACTTTTAAAAATAGCCGTTAATGGTCTATTTTTCTCAATTTAACAAGATGCAAAAGGAAATCTGGACCCTATCAACTCAATCTCATCCAAGCAGTCCTCTCCTATTGTTTCACTTCCCCCTCAATCACTGACTAAATTATAAACTCGCAAGTGTAGGGCCCTACTTTAAATTATCCCGCTGATTGTAACAGCGCTACGGAATTTGCTAATGTAATGTTTTAGGCACTGTTTTTTAGGATATACCGGTACATCTATAGGGACTAGAAGGGGTTGATTCTATTTCAAAATAAGGCTCCATTCAGATTCAGCACATATTTAGAAGATACTGTTGGTATGTTTTATTGTAGAAACACAATATTAGCATTGTCACAAAGTGCAAGATACTATATAACAGCTCATACATACACTATCTCACAAAAAGTCTAAACCTTGGCATCAAAAGTAAGTGCACCCATAAGTGGAAATGTCCAAATTGGGCCCAAAGTGCCAGAATTTTGTGTCACCATTAACCATGGAGTTCACCAGAGCTGACAACATCACGGAGCTGGTGGATGTTAGAGACCTTGGGCTTGCCGCCACACGCTTGACACCATGTGAACCAAATAAGTTTATTTTGGTCTCATCGGACCATAGGACATGGTTCCAGTAATCCATGTCCTTAGTCTGCTTGTCTTTAGCAAACTGTTTGCGGGTTTTCCTGTGCATCATCTTTAGAAGAGGCTTCCTTCTGAGATGCAGTGAGCAGCGTATGGTGTGAGCACAGGCTGACCCCCCACCCCTTAACCTCTGCAGCAATGCTGGCAGCACTCATCGGTCTATTTCCCAAAGACAACCTCTGGATATGACGCTGAGCACATGCACTCAACTTCTTTGGTTGACCATGGTGAGGCCTGTTTTGAGTGGAACCTGTCCTGTGAAACCGCTGTATGGTCTTGCCCACTGTGCTGCAGCTCAGTTTCTGGGTCTTGGCAATCTTCTTATAGCCTAGGCCAGGGGTAGGCAACCTTCGGCACTCCTGATGTTGTGGACTGCATCTCCCATAATGCTCTTAGTCATAATGCTGGCAAAGCATCAAGGGAAATGTAGTTTACAACATCTGGAGTGCTGAAGATTGCCTACCCCTCAAATCTGCTCCGCTCCTCATCTGCGAGGGAGTGGCTGTGTAAATTTAGCTCCGCCCCTCATATGCGAAAGATTGGATGTGCAGATTTAGCCCTGCCCATCTCAGAGTGAGTAGCTGTGCACATTTAGCCCCGCCCCTCATCTGCGAGTGAGTGGCTGTGCAGATTTAGCTCCGCTCTCATCTGAGAGGGAGTGGCTGTGCAAATTTAGCCCCGCCCCTCATCTGCGAGTGAGCGGTTGTGCAGATTTAGCCCCACCCCTCAACTGCGAGTGAGTGTCTGTGCAGATTTAGCTCCGCCCCTTATCTGCGGGAGAGTAGCTTGCAGATTTAGCCCCGCCCCTCATCTTCAAGGGAGTGGCTGTGCAGATTTAGCCCCGCCCCTCATCTGCAAGTGAGTGGTTGTGCAGATTTAGCCCCGCCCCTTATCTGCGAGTGAGTGGTTGTTCTTTGCCATGAGGTGCCATGTTGAACTTCCAGTGACCAGTACATGAGAGAGTGAGAGCGATATCACCAAATTTATCACACCTGCTTCCCATTCACACCTGAGACCTTGTAATACTAACGAGTCACATGACACAAGGGAGGGGAGATGGCTAATTGGGCCCAATTTGGACATTTCCATTTAGGGTTGTACTCACTTTTGTTGCCAAGGTTTACACGTTAATGGCTGTGTGTTGAGTTATTTTTAAGGGAACAGCAAATTTACACTGTTATACAGTGTCATTTACAGTGTCATTTCTTCAGTGTAGTCACATGAAAAGATACAATAACATATTTACAAAAATGTGAGGGGTGTACTCACTTTTGTGAGATACTGTATATGTGGAATTTCTGAATGGCCCAAGTGATCACCAAAGCTTCCTTATTAATTTAGGAATATTTTTTTAAAGATGGTGTTAATGAGTTTGATGCGAAAGCTACGGATTGTTCTGATCCATCATGCATGACATGAGAAAGTACTGCGCCTTGTCCATATGGTTATGCATCACATGCTATCACTAAGGGTTTCTTCAGGTCATAATGTACAAGTGCTTGTGATTTAAGAAGTAGTTTCTTTGATTATATAAAAACGGTTTGATAGTCCCCATTTTGTATTATTCTCCAACAACCGAGGTTAAGTAGTCCCAACTCTAAACTGAGTTACATTATTTGGAATAGAAGCATGAATTAGAATTACATTATTTGGAATAGAAGTGGATCAGCTCTGCGCTTCATCTGCGACTAAGTGCTCATGCAGCCTTTGCTCTGCCTCTCAACTTTGAGTGGCTATATAGATTTAGTTCTGCCCCTTATCTGTGAGTGGTTATGCACCCTTAGCTCTGCCCCTCATCCACAAGTCAGTGGCTATATAGATTGAGCTCTGCGTCTCATCTGCTAAACCCTTTACCTGCAGGTCAGTGGTTATGTAACCTTTGCTAATCCCTTTACCTGTGGGTCGGTGGTTATGTGGCTGTGCAGCCTTAGCTCATCTGAGTGAGTGAGTGAGTGGGTGGCTGTGCAGCCTTATCTCTGCCCCTCATCTGTGAGTGAGTGGCCATGCAGCGCCTCATAGTAGTTGTGCGGATTTAGCTCCGCCCCTCATATGCAAAAGAGCTGTTGTGCAGATTTAGCCCTGCCCCTCATCTCCGAGTGAGTGGCTGTGCAGATTTAGCTCCGTCCCTCATCTGCGAGGAAGTGGCTGTGCAGATTTAGCTCCGCCCCTCATATGCGAGAGAGTGGCTGTGCAGATTTAGTCCCGCCCCTCATCTGCGAGAGAGTGGCTGTGCAGGTTTAGCCCTGCCCCTCATCTGCGATTAAGTGGTTGTGCAGATTTAGCTCCGCCCCTCATCTGTGAAGGAGTGGCTGTGCAGATTTAGCTCCGCCCCTCATCTGCGAAGGAGTGGCTGTGCAGATTTAGCTCCGCCCCTCATCTGCGAGGGAGTGGCTGTGCACATTTAGCTCCGCCCCTCATCTGTGATTAAGTGGTTGTGCAGATTTAGCTCCGCCCCTCATCTGCAAGGGAGTGGCTGTGCAGATTTAGCTCCGTCCCTCATCTGCAAGGGAGTGGTTGTGCAGATTTAGCCCCGCCCCTCACCTGCAAGTGAATGGTTGTGCAGATTTAGCCCCGCCCCCCATTTGCAAGTGAGTGGCTGCGCAGATTTAGCCCCGTCCCTCATCTGCGAGTGAGTGGTTGTTCTTTGCCATGAGGTGCTATGCTGAACTTCCATTGACCAGTACATGAGAGAGTGAGAGCGATATCACCAAATTTAACACACCTGCCCCCCCTTCACACCTGAGACCTTGTAATACTAACGAGTCACATGACACTATGGAGGGGAAATGGCTAATTGGGCCCAATCTAGACATTTCCATTTAGGGGTGTACTCACTTTTGTTGCCACGGTTTAGACATTAATGGCTGTGTGTTGAGTTATTTAGGGAACAGCAAATTTACCCTGTTATACAGGCTGTACACTCACTACTTTACATTGTAGCAGAGTGTCATTTCTTCACTGTAGTCACATGAAAATATATAATAACATATTTACAAAAATGTGAGGGGTGTACTCACTTTTGTGAGATACTGTATATGAATGGCCCAAGTGATCACCAAAGCTTCCTTATTAATTTAGGAATATTTTTTTAAAGATGGTGTTAATGAGTTTGATGCGAAAGCTACGGATTGTTCTGATCCATCATGCATGACATGAGAAAGTACTGCGCCTTGTCCATATGGTTATGCACCACATGCTATCACTAAGGGTTTCTTCAGGTCATAATGTACAAGTGCCTGTGATTTAAGAAGTAGTTTCTTTGATTATATAAAAACGGTTTGATAGTCCCCATTTTGTATTATTCTCCAACAACCGAGGTTAAGTAGTCCCAACTCTAAACTGAGTTACATTATTTGGAATAGAAGCATGAATTAGAATTACATTATTTGGAATAGAAGCAGATCAGCTCTGCACTTCATCTGCGAGTAAGTGGCCATGCAGCCTTTGCTCCGCCTCTCAACTTTGAGTGGCTATATAGATTTAGTTCTGCCCCTTATCTGTGAGTGGTTATGCACCCTTAGCTCCACCCCTCATCCACAAGTCAGTGGCTATATAGATTGAGCTCTGTGTCTAATCTGTTAAACCCTTTACCTGCAGGTCAGTGGCTATGTAACCTTTGCTAATCCCTTTACCTGTGGGTCGGTGGCTATGTGGCTGTGCAGCCTTAGCTCCGTCCCTCATCTGAGTGAGTGAGTGGCTGTGCAGCCTTATCTCTGCCCCTCATCTGTGAGTGAGTGGCCATGCAGCGCCTCATCCGGGACTGAGTAGCTGTGCAGACTTAGCTCTGTCCCTCATCTGCAAGTGAGTAGTTGTGCAGATTTAGCTCTGCCTCCCACCTGCAAGTGAGTGGATGTGCAGATTTAGCTCCGCCCCTCATATGCAAGAGAGTGGTTGTGCAGATTTAGCCCCGCCCCTCATCTCCGAGAGAGTGGCTGTGCAGATTTAGCTCCGCCCCTCATCTGCAGGTAAATGGTTGTGCAGATTTAGCTCCGCCCCTCATCCACAAGGGATTGGCTGTGCAGATTTAGCTCCGCCCCTCATCTGTGATTAAGTGGTTGTGCAGATTTAGCTCCGCCCCTCATCTGCAAGGGAGTGGTTGTGCAAATGTAGCCCCGCCCCTCATCTGCATTTCAGTGGCTATGTTGCCTTAGCTCCGCCCCTCACCTGCGAGTCAGTTGCTGTGCAGCCTTAGCTCTGCCCCTCATCTGCGAGTCAGTGGCTATATAGATTTCGCTCTGCCCCTCATCTGCAAGTCAGTGGTTATATAGATTAAGTCAGTGGTTGTGCAGCCTTATCCGCGAGTGGCTATAATGATTTAGGTCCGCCCCTCACCTGCGGGTCAGTAAGACGAAGGAACCTTTGCTAAACCCCTTACATGTGGGTCAGTGACTATGTAGACTAATCCCCGCCCCTCATCAGCGGGACAGTGGCTATGTATCCTTAGCTCCGACCCTCATCTGCTAATCAGTCTATGTAGCCTTAGCTCTGCCCCTCATCTGCCGGTCAGTGGCTTTGCATCCTTAGCTCCGCTACTCATCTGTGAGTCAGTGGCTATGTAGCTTCACCTTAGAAGGATACATTTTATTTACACAGTTTAATGAATAAACACATTTCCTGCTATTAACCTGCGGGTCATTAGCTATTCAGCCTTGGCTCCGCCCCTCATCTGTGAGTCATTGGCCTTGCAGCCTTAGCTCTGCACCTCATCTGCGAGTAAGTGGCCATGCAGCCTTTGCTCCGCCCCTCTACTTTGAGTGGCTATATTTAGATTTAGCTCTGCCCCCTCATCTGTGAATGGTTATGCACCCTTAGCTCCATCCCTCATCTGAAAGTCAGTGGCTATATAGATTGAGCTCTGCCCCTCCTCTGCTAAACCCTTTACCTGCAGGTCAGTGGCTATGTAACCTTTGCTAATCCCTTTACCTGCGGGTCGGTGGCTATGTGGCTGTGCAGCCTCAGCTCCTCCCCTCATCTGAGTGAGTGAGTGGCTGTGCAACCTTACCTCCACCCCTCATCTGTGAGTGAGGGGCCATGCAGCCCCTCATCCGGGAGTGAGTGGCTGTGCAGACTTAGCTCCGCCCCTCATCTGTAAGTAAATGGTTTTGCAGATTTAGCCCCGCCCCTCATCCTTGAGTGAGTGGTTGTGCAGATTTAGCCCTGCCCCTCATATGCGAGGGAGTGGCTGTGCAGATTTAGCTCCGCCCCTCATCTCATCTAACTCATCATCAAAACTTAACAGAATTTCCTCTTGATGTTCAATGTTCAGTTAGTTTTACACATGATCGTAATCTGTATTTTGAAATTCCTAATGCTTTTATCCATTCTCTTCCATATAAGAATGGTCCTCGTCCTTTCTTTACAATATAAATAGCGGTATTAACTATTTTAGTTATTTCGCATTGTGTGACAGAGACCTTTGCACAGCCCATAGGCACAAGTATTTCTTTACAATATACCTGTACGTAAAAATGAATCTGTTCCACTGCAGCAGTGTCTAAATCCATTGTTAAGTATTTGCCATTAATATCTGCGCCATTTCAGTTGATCCTTTATCCAATGTACAGTATATATATCTCATATATATATATATATATATATATATATATATATATACACTCGTTTTTCAAACTCATCCTCAGAATTGGAATTATTATTTTTGTCCATTCTATATATTTTTCGATGGTATATGGATTGCTTGGCTGGTTGTTTTGTAAACTACAGCAATTTCAATCAGTAAATATTCACCAAATCCACATGTGCTTGCAGGTTTTCTTAATGCCACAAGGTATGTTTTAACATCTTCCCCCACATATAGTATAAAATTGGTATCTTTCTGTTATTTAGAGTGGTTTTGGTTGGAAAGGATCTCCCTAACTGGTCTGTTATCCTCATTGCCCACAAACCATGATGGTGGGGCAGCTATGCAGAACAGCGATATTGTACCTGAAAATGGGACTGTCTTGCTTAAAACAGGGCACCTGGACTATATGTCGAGTGATATTTGACATTTTTTAATAAAAAAAACATAAGATGTGCTATATTTTATTTTTTCAGCGTCCTACCATAATCTACTTTCACTTTTGTATTTCAGCAACATCAGTTCTTTAATCAATAAACAGTTAAAAAATGCATCAATATCATTTTCTGAAATCTTTTGTCTTCCACATACATTTCACATTAGCAGCTAAAATACTTGACAGAAAAAAAACTCTACTTAGCAGACAGCTTTAGCAGAGAACATTTTTAAAACATCTACGCTTAGAAAGACACAAAGAAGTCTTTATTTATACAGAGATATACAACATTTAAATAATTTAAAGTTTGGAATGCTTTGGTACATGTTGCAAATGCCACCATGTCAAGCTATTTCTAAGGTCAATTGTCCACGCCAAGGTTTTTCTGGGACTTCCTGTATTTTAATATCGCTCTCCAGATTCTACAAAGATGTCCACCCCTGGAAGACACAGAAGATAAGTGATGGTGCATCACGTCGCCTTGAAAACACTTCATAATAAATAGTTTGAGTCATTTGGAACAGCTATTACCCAGGAACATGTAATGTATTTCACTTTAAGCCACTGTCCACAAGCTAAAGGGGGAAGTCTGTTAAGGTGCCGTTGACAATAAGTCTCACGGTGGGATACTCCAACATCTAATGACTAGCAACTTATTATTACCATTATTAATATTCATCAGTATTGGTCCAATGACAATAGTTTAAGAAGTAGAGCAAGCAGATGGGAGCAATATCAATCTAAACCAGTGGTAGAGTAGTGCTTATTTAAGTTACAGTATCTTCTGGCCAAAAAAACTGGTCCCAGGTGTAACAAATTAACTCATCTACAGTCCCAAACCAACCAGTGAGCACAAGCTATGTATCATTATATGTTGAATCGTTTGTCAGTAGCAAGTCTCTGACATTCCTCATGTTTATGGTATACGCAACTGTTCATACCTGAGTCTTAAGCTTCTTAGATCATCTTTGGTGATCTCATTCAGGACATCTTGAAGAGTATATTCTTCTTCAATGAACTGTTAAATCAAATTATAAGTGATGAAATAAATCAATAGGGTGGTATGCATGCAGGAGTATTAAATCAGTCAATGATCAGTTACCTGCTCCATTACATCTTCTGTTGCCCCTTGTTGCCTCAACCAATCAATGAGCTCTTGGTCTCTGACTTTTCCAATAGATACGTAAGTTGTGGTAGTTTTTGGAACATCTAAAACAGAATTTGGTAGCAATCCGATTATTCTGTGTTTCTTTGAACCATTCTGCTAAAACAACAAAGCACCCCCCTGAAGTCTAAATCTACTAAGACCGAAATGCTATATTTTCTATCAATATTATCTATCCAACTACATCACACTACCAATGATGTACTCAAACATTTCACAAGTTTGATGTCAGCCAAATTTACATAAAAAGTCTGTGGCTTCAATGAGGTATCAAACATCTGATGAAGCCCTTCACCAAAATGACTGCCCAGCCCTGGCTAAGGTAACATACTAAGGGATCATCAACTATCCCATTGTATACTGCTTTTCCCTAAAAACATGAATCTAAAACATTTTTATGGACTTCCACATATTTGCAGGCAGGGTTACATGCTATTGGCACTATGATAATTTGTTACCGTTCCCATTTGTCCTATTAAAGTTAACACATAATACATACATACAGGGCCAGCTCAGCCTTTTTAAGTAGCGGAACCTGCCAGCATTGATCTTTCATAATAAATAGTGATCTGGTACGTTGAACGTATATATATTTACCATTAGGGTTGGCCTTTATCGGAAGAAGGTGTAATTCATGGTTTCTCTGTTCCAAACATTGCTTTAAAAGGTAATGGTATTCTCTTTCCTTTTGCAGTAGATCTTCCAGTAATCTATGAAAAATGTATAGGAGAGTAACTATAATTACCACTTTCTGGGTTGAGTTCAATCACCAGAGGTGTGTGCGTGTATATATACTGATATATATATATATATATATATATATATATCATAAGCAATTGAATAGCAATTATCCTATGCTCTACAAAATTAAAACTGAGACATTTTATCTCAATTAATTTAGGTTAATACATGTTTGTTTTTTTAATTCCTGCTTTTTCTTATTAAATCCAGACGACTTTTCTGGAGTCAGAAAGCAGTCTTGTTTATACCTGAAAATGTAGAAACAAATGTAGGACACATTTAATTTTAAATTTGTTTAAAAAAAATTCCTCAAGATTTTGCCACAAAATTGTTCAGAAACCCACAGCAAACGAGTGAAAAGACGTTGGTCTATTTCCATTTGAAATAAAATATTCAGCCAGCAGAATCCTTTCCAGGAACTTGTAGAGGATTATACAACAGTCAAATATGCAACTACAACACAGAAAACCACTAAGTGAGCTTTAAAACCAGAGTTATCGAAATAAACTTGAGGAAAGTTGGATGATTCTCAAACGCACTGAGAAGTCATTATTCACACAGGAGATGATTTTCTACAGCTTCTTCATGCACCCACGTAGTTCTGCACCGGCAAGAATCCCCAGTAGACGAGTTAGTTGAGAAGATGTCAGATCCATTATTTCAGGTTTGTCCCCAGAGAGGACTAAGTTCACCAGACTGGATATTAAATCATAAATGTGCTGTTGTGCCTTTTTATGTTTTACCTGTTGGTTTCTTGCCTGAGTTTGCCAAGCTGCAGGTTAAGTTGCTGGCCTTGTGTGTCATGGGAAACCACCGAACTGAGAGTGCTGACTCCAGATGTAATTACCACTTCTTCAGCGTTGTTTTGCTGCACCGGTTGATAATCTTCATCCTCAACTTCTTTTTCAACCCCTTCGCTTTCAGAAGCAGGGCCCAAATGGGCTCTAAGTTCTATGTGGAAGGTAAAGTTAGAGCACGTTATAGTGATTGATAAACCAATGAGCTGGTTGCCGGCTAAATATGAAAACATGTCTTCCCTCTATCTAAAAGAAAACGAATAAATATATGTATTCTTACAATATACTTGTTTTTTTCTTTCTGTAGCTTTCAGCACAGATTAAACTTTTTGACTGGTGCCACAGCGTTATATGTTGTACCAGTTATCTTTCCAGTGGTTACCACATTGTAGGTACAGAGAAAAATGCTTCATATCAGCCATACAAAAGTAAAAATTTAGATATGCTTTTTTCCCCTTTTCACTCATCCATAAAAAAACAAAGTTTTTTCTTCTGTTAACAAAATTCTCAGCATCTGCACACAATTCCTTGAAGGAATGAACCTACCAGGAATAAGGATGGTGACAGCTGCCTGAACCGCCCGACGAATCATATTATCCATAGCAAACATCCAGTGAGGCCGAATCAAATGGTTCCTCAATACTTTATTGACCTGTTAAGATATTTAAAAAATCATAATCATGTTCAAAACCAAGGGTTTTCTTTTAAATTGATTTTCATAATTGTTACTTCATTTGGACACAAAAAAGTATTTGCAGGTTTGAGTGGATTTTTTTGTTGATACCCGTGATTTATTACATTAAGAAATTGCAAGGTAACTATAGAACGTCAGCATCCAGAGTCAAGTAAACCATCAATCAGGTCCTAGGTATCAAATTAACAAGCAATCAGTTCATAGGATAACGGAAGGGACAACATATTACACGCATATGAGCGCCACAGTGGGAACACACAGCATACAGTACATGTGACTCATGGCAAGGCCTAGAACATTCCAAGGTGCAGAAATGTGTTCTATGGTATTATATTATCATTATCTATGAGATTGTACAGTGAGTGAACACTGAAAATGGCAAAACACTAGTTGTATTCAAAGGCTCTGGATCACCTACCGCATCCTGAAATCCAAATAGCACGAGCTGAATCTGGTTGATGGATGTGCTATCAAAGTCAAGATCCACTTTAAGCTTGGATATGGTGGAGGCCATGACTCTGTGCTCAGGGGAACGAATAAAGTCCCTCAGTATGTTGATGATTTGTTTGATATGAGTGACTGACAGCTGCACATCTTCTGAAGTCTGCAGGATGTAAAGTAAAGCACAGTCCAATCAATAAAAATGTGTACAAAATTGACGGTACCACAAGCAACAAGCATTAGCATCTCCCATTAAGCTTGCACAAGGGATGTGATTCGGTCTCACTGTGGGTTATAAAACATTACTTACTTCTGGAGCCTTCATAGTAGAGTGTGTAAAACCATACAAAAAAACATACAAAATGATAGGCACTCAATAGCCTGTCCTACGGTGTATCCCTGCTCGGTAGCATCTCAAGTTTTATCTCAGTTTTAGCTACAAAGGAAGGATCCCCATCAACATATTTGTCTGATATTGCCCTAAGGGCAGTCCAGAACCTGAAATGTGAGGCAAATTTCCCTTGCACTTGGGAACCAACAACTCCAGACACACATTTCGACCTTCAATGGCCTTGTCGGTGAGGTCCACTTGGTATACCTCTAGGCACTAGAGAGCAAGGAGATCCACATCTGGATGCACCTTTCACTTGGGGTGGGCCCCAAGAGATCCCCAAAGGGTGAAATATCATACAAAACAAGTTTGAGATGAACTTATAAGGACAGACAGTTTCTGAATAGCTTGTCCTATGGAGCATTCCTGCTCAGAAGCATCTGAAGTTTTGGCTTAAGCCATTGTAACATATGGCTACCTGTTTCAGACTACACTTTCTTCGTAGCCATCTCTTACCTGAATTAGACATTCTTGGAGATTTGATGTCACTTTATTCTGTTCCTCCTTGAGGATTTTATACAGTATCGCCCGGCGTTCACTGTCTTTTCTCAGGAGAAACAGGCCGGAGTCTCTCTCCTCTGGAGATGGAGGAGTGCTTCGGTCTTCTGATACAGAGCTGTCATCTGGAACACTGAGTCCAAGATAAGGAAAGATAAATGTGTACTGTAAAAGAAACATGACTTAAGGAAGTTCTGAGTTTTATGCGCATGTCCCTAGTATAAATTCAGAGATACAGTGTCTGGGAAGGGATATATTCCGCTCCTGCTATGAATGTGATTAACCATGTAAGAGGTGAAGTGTAAGCACACTAGTGCACTAGCTCCAAGGAGGCAAAATCATCAAGTATGGACCATTTTAGACATTACAGAGGCTACATAAACTAATCAACAACAACCAGCTATTAAGTTATTAATGTGGAGGTACAGTATATGTGATGCTGATCCTGAAAACCGGAAGATCTTAAGAAAAAAAACTTACCTTAACAAATTTGAAATGAGCGGCTTGCCTGTTGGAACTTCTGAATTGGATCTTTTGGCCCTTTCAAAGAATAGCTCGTGCTTTGCATCTGAGTCTGGAGATACAGATCCATGCTCACTGCTGCTACTGCCGGCCAACTCTCCAGGCACTGGTAGTGGGAGGGATGCACTGCGGTTGTACTCTACAACAAGAAGAGAACTACCCATGTAACAATCTAACAATCTACGATTATTACACCTCTGTTCTAAACTGTTTCTACCAACTAAATTAATGCAAGGGTTTTTGTCGGGACAAATTCACTTTATATATTGAATTTAACAATGTAATTAAGTATAAATGCAAGAGATTTTTTTTAATAAAAATATATCAGTATGTGCCCATTTGTATGCTTTGCTAAGTGGAGGACAGGCTCTGCAGAAGACTCAGCCAGTGGCTAATATCCAGTCGCAGCACTATGTTTTTAGGAGCACTAAGCAATACTAACACAAATTATGAATAACTATACTCATGTGTCACTCCCATCACACAATACACCTCACACCAATCACACATCACTCCCATCACACATCACTCCCATCACACCTATCACACAAAACACCTTGCACCTATCACACATGGAACATGTAAGGTTTTATACATAGACTCTATACATAAAAGGCATGCAAATTAGTAAAACAATCTTGAAAATGAAAAATGTGGACTATTCTTCAATGAATAATGCAGCTGGACTTTCTGAACACCTTCAATGTTTCTCATTGAGGACAAAAATGAATATTTAATTTAAGCACTGTTAATTTATATCAGCCTTGACTTTTGCAGCTTAGTATAAATAGGATTTGAAAATAATTTGGTCATAAAAACCGTGGGGTCTCAGTTGAGGGTAAATTTGCATTGGCAGAAATGTTTAGCATAGTTTGAATTAGATAATGGAGTTTGGTGAACTTTACCAATACTAAGTATATTCTCAATTCCCCTTAACTAAAAATTTTAAAAAATAAATGTTATTACTTACCTTGTGATGCTGAATTTCCTCCACACACTGATTTCCAGTGAAAACACAGGTGATACCATAGAAGAAAAGTGAAACCAGTGAGTAAGTTCACAAAGAAGAATATTATGCCCCATCAAGGATATTTACACGATGGAACATTAGGACACACATTCCCAATTCCACAAAGCTAAAGTAATCACTGGACCCTGATAGTATAAATACAAAACTGTCATTTATAGAATTGTTTGAGAATGTTTTACTTCCATATACCTATGACATCATGATATAACAAAAGCCCAGGGGGACTTTAGCCAATATGGTTTTATGCTTCTGTAGTTTCTCTATCTGCATTGCAAGCCATATTATTATATATTGATTTAATGATTGTTTCGGAAAGTGTTCATGATTTGAGTAGTTTCTCTGTTAAAATCTAAATCACAAGGACTGATTTATTGTATTTGGGTATTTAATTCAAAGCCTCAAGACAACATGGAAAAAGATGTAGAGTCGTGTAAGTTTTCAGGAGCTTTGAGCCCATCTGCAGAAGAGTTCTGAAAGATTATCTACACCTACTTTTTTAATGATGGCCTATGAATTGATTTAATTATTTAATTTGGCATCCATGAGTAACAAAAACATAAGTTGAACTCAGTGACTCTTGCAATGTTCAAAGGGGTAATCTTTTCCACTTGAGCTTACAACTTGGCCTGATTGATCTCTTTGATCTCTTGTGCAGAGGAAATCACGGTCTTTGTTTGTGGGATCAATTAGCCAATATGATTTTTTCTCTTTAATTATATGAACAAAAACATCTTTGAGATGTTTCCATATCAGCTTTAACTGCTCATGCCTTCGATCCCTCTCTTATTGAGCCCCTTGTTTACCATCATTGGAGATATACTATCTACATGTACCCTACATGTGCCCTTTTATACCTTTCAGGCAATATCCCCTTGTGAGGGGGAAAACTATACATGGCCATTTAGTATGAAGGATTTCCCAAATCCGCTTAACGTTTTTTGCTGTTTTTCAGGACATTTCTTTTTTTTCCTTTAATTTATAGAATGTTTATATGCTTTTTGTTTTCATCGGGTGGTAGAAGTGGTCAGCCTTATGGCCACCATCTCCCCTTGAAGTCTTCAGTAGCTACCCTGTATTGGAGGGGGGTACCAAAAAGATCTAGCCCTCCATCTAGCTTCGCTATGGAGGAAAGCAAGGAACTGCATATCGCCATGAGGTGAGGAAGTTAAATGTCTGAAAGTCATTGACATTATTTCATAACTAACTGAAGATGAATAGTACACCTGCTACAGATTTTCATTACTATGGGCATCTCTTATTCTACATCTTGAATTCATAGGATTTAACATTTTACATAATAGAGTACAAAAAGTGAAGGGTTTTGATTACTGCTAAGTATTCTCAAATATTTAATTACTTTGGATTTAAGTCAACTGAGTCTACACTGTGTACTGGATTATCGTTTACAATAATTAGCTTTGCACTATGTGCTCCTGACATCATTTTTTTCACAGCTCATACAAGGTGTCTATCAAACTTGCCTGGCAGATACTTTATATAAAGATCTGCTCCTCATAGGACCACATCCAGGTATTTTTAAAGAAAATATATTTCCTAGGTCTGCTTTAGCAGATTTTAGCTCAAGCAATTTACCTTGGCTATACCTTTGTTGATTTTCAGCACTAGAAAATCTGAATAACTTAAAAATGTAATATAAACAATAAAATAGTGATGGTTTTGAGCACTGGTTTCAATAATGATTTCTTCTCAGATGTTAAAGTCATCCCATAAAAGCAATTTCCCACTTATCTAAAAGATGAACTGAACTAATATATGCCATTAATGTTTTGGATAAGTGGAACACCACCTTTACAGCACAGCTCTAAAAACAGGTAGTCCAGGCATGGTACTTTCCTTATAACCTGTCACGTTTGTATTGTGTTTCATTTTATTTTATTGACGTGCCTCACACATTTCTGTTGCTCCAGGCAAATACATACTTCTTCTTGTTTGCCAGTTGCATTGTTTGAGGGATATTGATTTTTAGGAATATTTGACAGAATATAAATGGATGACTGCCATATTAAAACTGAACCAACATGGGTAACTGCTTACAAAGTCGACTTTAAAAACTATATTGCATATAATATTCCATAAATAAAATGGTTGCTAAATAGCCAGCTAACTTTTACATATGTTTTTTTTTTGCCCATACTCGAGCCAGGTTTTGACAATAAAGCTATTGATCTTTACAATGGCTACCAATCAGTAAGCCATAAATTACAGATACATGATGATGGCTTTGTTATCCTTTCATGCATTAATTACACTCATTAAGCATGCAGGTAAGAACCGGAAGCTTACCCGAGGGTTTAAAAGCAATTTTGCTTTTCTTTCCCTTGTTTACTTGCTTCAAAAAGAAGTCCCGTAACAGGTCAGCAGCTGTTGCACGCTTCACGGGGTCAGGCTCAAAGCAAAGAAGAATGAACGATCTAGCTTCTGCCGACAGTGACTCCGGTAACTCTGGGTGGATTTTAAACATACCCACCTGCAAAGCACAGAACAAGGAAATTACAGAATTAGAAACATAGAAGGTAACAGCCCAATCTCTGAATACTTTCCTTAGCCTCTGACCTTATCTTATATCTAGCTTCTCCAGAATGGTCTAGATTTGCAAATTGTTTCTTTTCATGTTTTCTTTTCTTTTAAATCTTATTTGGCTCTTGACTGTGACCATATTTTATCTCCAGGATAGCCTTATGCCTTTCCCACTCCTAAGATTTATTTGACTAAATGAAAAAGTTACATTCCTAAAGTCTCAAACACACCAGAAGGGTAAAACCCACTCATTTTACCTTAAACATCGCAGCTTGTGGCTCACCCAGCTCATGGAATGGAGGTCTGCCAGTTGCCATTTCAATAATTGTACAGCCAAGGGACCAGATATCAGCTGGGGCACCATATCCTCTAGGCCCTTTATCAATAATCTCTGGAGCCATGTATTGTAAAGTGCCTGAAGCAAAGAACGCTTAATATGTAGAGGTTATAATGTACCAATATATGGAGAACAATAAAGTAAATGAGTGAAAGAAAAGCTGGATAGTTTGGCTGCTTATCGCAATGGGTGTATTGCCCTTTGAGCAGAAAAGGGATTACAAATCTCATAAAATAATTAAACTTTCCACAGCGGGTTTCCTTGCTAAGAACACGCCATAAGCCATACTGGAAGTATGAGGACACAGAATATTGTTCCCTCAGCAGGCTTAAAAAGGTACAGGCTTTTCCAGGATTTTACTCAAACTGGTTTAGAACCGGGGATGCTAATTAAAGCCTATCTTTAATAGGATTAAGCATCAAATCCATGCACCAAGTGACCTACTGAAAATGGCCGCCTCGCCTCAAGTTGCTTGTTTAAATGTATATGAAGGAAAGATATGTTTTCTTTGGATGGACAGAAACTAATTTGATAAGGATAGCACGATCAACCAGTAGCTCTCCAGTTGTTATTTAACTACAACTACCAGGATCATCTATTTTTGATGGTATAGATGGATATGATATATCAACAGTATTTTTTTATATTATCAACTTCTAGTTGTTTCAGGAATTGAGATTATGGATTATAGTATGGGCAGATGTAAATTGTTCACCACCTAATAACCAGGCTTGTACTTAATTGTATAACATCATTTGGACATAACATATTTATTTTTATCCATCATGGTAAAAATATTATTAGCTATAGCTAACAAGGTTTGTTGGTAGACAATCATAACGTCAGACCCCCTACTCTTAAAAAAAGACACCTATAGCCTCCCCCTATGCTCAGTCTGGAGTTATATCACCAACAGTTAGAAAAAATAAGGGAATGGGAAAAGGGAAAGGAATTAAGGTATATAACATCATAAAAGAGGGAATCAATGTGTTAATAAAACTAACTTTTGAATACAGAAATGAAAGTGGCATAACATAATTAAATAATCAAAACTATACAACTTCAACCACACAAAGATGGCGATCTCACCAGTAAATGTTTCAGTGCATGGGTTCACACCAGCAAGCCGCTTTGACGTCCCAAAATCTGAGATTTTGACTACTCCGCTGTATGTGTTCACTAGCACGTTATCTCCCTAAAAGCAAAATATAACACACCTAATATATAATATAATATCTAAAAATATAACACACCTAAATCACTTCCAAAACAGAGATTTAAAAAAGTGGATAAAAAGGTGACAGAAAGCTGATTTTTAAAAACTTTTCTTAATACTTACTGGACCACACTACTCCGGTCTGTTCGTTAAAGGTTTAGTTGATATGACAGTCAAGTCATTAACAATGTCAATCAAAAGATGATCATAATTGATGTTAACCTACCATCTTTATCATGTCAACTAACATATGGCCACAATGTGAATTTATTTGGATTTTTTCAAATCCAGTGTGAATCACTTGAATTTGAGCAACAACCAGCTCTATAGTTGTGTGAAATGTGATGCTGCTCTCGGACTAACAGTGTTCTTGTTGTTAAAGCTCACCCATTATCACTACTGGTTGATATTACCACATATGGGTATATAAAATATATTTGATGAAAACATTAGAAATGTGCCCTTGTGGCCACCATCCTATATGATAAGGATTGTCTGTCGAGCATATAAGGAAAGTAGACAAATCTGAATGCTTTTCAGAGAAAGAGGTATTCCAGGCGTCACACACTATACATAACTATACCTGGAAAGACATCAAGTGTACTTTAACAGTGTGGCCCATATAAAGGCTCATTTATGCTTAGGGTTGTTTGTTATTTTATGTACATATAGTTTAATTATATTTCTCATATCTCGACCATATTATTATACAGAAGCACAGTTTTCCCAAATTTTTTTTCTATCCAGGACCCAGCATATTCAAAACTCAAAAACATGGTTTAGCTTACCTTGATATCTCTGTGTACAATCTGGTTTTCATGAAGATACTTCAAACCTTCCAAGATCTGCTTAGTATAAAATTTTATGGTGGGCTCCTTCATGGGACCCCATTTTGACCTCAAGAGGACTGAAAGACTCCCTGTTATTTATAAAATAAAAGTGAGTTTCCTTATATGCTGTTCTATAATGTAAGTCTTAGATAAGTGAATATCAAGCAATAGACACATTTTAAATGGTTTAAGACGCATTTAGTGCATATTCTGAAACATTTTCTCTATACTTATGTTTAAATGCATGTTAACATCACTCAGTTAAATTGTATTTCAACATTTTTTAAGCATTTATGCAGATGTTATTTACATTTCACACCTAGTTTAAAACTAGCACTCCTTAATGGAATGGACGACTGGGTCACAAAACCGTTGAGCTAAATGTGTCAGCATCCATCAGACTCTTGGCCAAAATTTACATTTAATTAATGTGCCAGGTTCCTTTAACTGTTTAGTCAATTTGTTTTAATTAGGTACAGGCATGATTAATTAATAAAAATACCTCCTGGCACTTGTTCCATGAAGATTTTAATGTATCCATCTTCTGAAACTGAGCCTAGATACTGGACTATGTTGCGGTGCTTGAGATATTTATGGAGAGCAATCTCTTCATGTAGGGGTTGGGAATATCTGTAAAGGAGAAGAAATTGTTACATTTAGGACCATATTTAGAATGAAACTTCGAAAGTAAGCTTTAAAGGGTATTGAGAGAACAGGGTCACATTCCACTGGATAAGAAAAACTTAAAAATATATATGTCAAAAAACATTGAGCCATTTTTTTTTTTTTGTTTCATTCATAGGAGGAGTGAATGATGACGTAGTCACGCAGCTACGTACGTTTGAGGCGTGCTGATGGGCCGGTGGATGGAGAAGGGACAGCATGGCTAGCGCGGGAATGCTGCAGCCTTGAGAGCCGACCGCCAAAAGCCAACTGCTGACCGTCGATGGCTGATCACTGACCGCCGACCGCAAGCCGACCGCAAGCCGCCAGCCGTCAATTGCCGGTTGTTAATTGCCAGTTACTGGCTGCCGACCGTTACCCGCCAGCCGCCAGACGCCAACCGCCGGCTGTCAACCACCAGCTACTGACCGCCGACCGCTTCCCGCTAACCGCCAACTGCCAGCCGCCAGTTACCAGCCGCCGACCGCCAGCCGTCAACCGCCGGTCACCGGCCGTCAACCGCCAGTCACCGGCCATTGACTGCTGACCGCTGTTCTCCCCCTCGATGGGGGGTGAGGTGGAGATGAGGTGCTGAGCTCTGGATGTGGAGCGGAGGAGATTGTTTGATGCTGGACGGCGAGCTTTTGATTTTCGAGAATATTGCTTCATATGTTTTCTTGAGGCTGGATGCGGTTTCCAAGCGTGGCAGAGTGCCAATAAAAGCTGAAAGCGGTAATCGTGAGTTCCCTGGCCATTGGCTATTTCATTCCTGACATTTTTTAATGAAATTACCAAAATCTGAATTAAATCAACAAGAAATATAGGAAACAGATGAACGTTATATATATACATAAATATATATTTTTTTTTTTTTTTTTTTTTGTGCTATTGAAGATTATATTTTTCATCTCTTGGAATTTGATGTGTATGGATCTATATATAATATACACTAATTTGTCCTTAAAAGATTCTGGTTTAAAGGCATAAAGACCTTCAAGGTCTCTTCTCGTACAGATAAAAGTGGGCAATGATAATGCCTCCAAAAGGTGACAAATCTGGTAGGGCTGATAAAGAGGAAAAATCTAAAATGTCGGTGAAAACAAAGAAACCTCCTCCAATTAGTGCCTACTACTCTCCTAAAAGTCAAATGGATACCTCTGTTTTATCATCTAAATCATCTCCAGATCGACTAAGTGAGATTAGCATAACTAACCCGCCAGATTATATTACAAAGACCAATTTGATGATGGCTCTAGATTCTCTATATATTAAAATAAAAGCTGATCTGGATCATAATCTCAAAGAATATAAGGAGGAAATGACCAACATGAAGGTCACCTTAGCGGCTCAATCAAAAGAAATTTCTACGCTACATTTGAAAATTAAGCAGCTTCAATCTCAAAATGAAGTATTAAAAGCAGATTCAACAAGACAAGATCTTAAACTTGCAGACCTAGAAGATAGGTCACGCAGACAAAATCTTAAAATCCGTGGAATATCTGAAGATGTGATTGACTTAGAATCGTATTTAATGGAATTACTTTCAACATATATAGATTGTCCAAAATACGGTTCGATACTAATTGAAAGAGTCCATAGACTTCCGCTACCTCCTAGTTGGACACAAACAAATACACCTAGAGACGTTATCATTTGTTTTGCTAACTCCAGAATTAAAGAAGATCTAGTTAAAGAAATGAGAAGGAACCCTACCAAAATTGCAAAATTCGCATCCCTAACTACATATCTTGATCTTTCACGTGCAACCAGAATGCACAGGAAAAAATATTCTGATATTACTACCTGCTTACGACAAAATAATATTATTTACTCTTGGGGTTTCCCCACAAAATTGCGAATTAACTATCAAGGGAAAATCTATATTTGCAATGATCCTATACAAGCAAAGGACAATTTATTGAAATGGAATCTTACTATATAAGACCTAATCTATAGAAGAAATTTTTTTTTTTTTTTTTTTTTTTTTTTTTTTTATGTACCGTTTGGAAATGATGTGTTAAGTGTTATAATTTTAGTCCAGTCACTAAGTTGGTAATGTATTGGTTGGATATGATACAATTGATAAATGGGTGATAATAACATAAAAGATATAATAGATTATTTAGAATATAGATTATCACAAATTCTTAAATCATTTTTTTTTTTTTTTTTTTTTTTTTTTTTTTATGGGATTCATAGAGATTCACAGAGATATAAAAGTGTTATTAATCTTTGGATAAGATATTTTCACAAGTTAGAATTAAGATATTGGGATAGAAAAATTTAAAAGACACTGATATACACTCACGATATATTATATATATGGGTGAATAGTAATAGAGTTAGTAGAAATAATCACTTGAGAGAAGGAGACTTCTATTATGGTCATTAATATAAATTTCCTTTTTGATACATATAATACAAAAACCTATGACCATATATTAACATATACTTATATATATATATATAAACATTTTTTTTTTTTATTTTTTTTTAAATATTAGATATAATTATGGGATTTATAGAATTTCACAGAGATATATAACTATTGATAACTTTTGGATAAGATATTTTCATAAAGTTAGAACTGAGACACTAGGATAGGAAAATTTAAAAGACACTAATATGAATTTATGATATATTATATATATGGGTGGATAGTAACAGATTTATTAGCACAAATCACTTGAGAAGAAGGAGACTTCTATTATAGTTATTAATATAAATTTCCCTTCGGGTACATATATTGATAAAATCTATGATTATATATTAATATAGGTATATATGTACATATGTATATTTTTCAGGTTTAAATTTTTTTTTTTTTCTTTTTTTTTTTTTTTTTTTTTTTTTTTTGGCTTGTTTTGTGTAATTTCATTAAATATGATATTTGCATAGATAGATATAGTTTATACTATTTCTATGAAATAAGAATTGATTGTGCTCCTTACCTTCGCTCGCCTTAAAACACGTCCTCATTCCTTGCTGGTTCAAGGAATTTCTTCACACTAAGGGCGGGAATAATGTTTTTCCTGCACAGTGTGTTGGGTTTGATTGTTTTTTTTGTTTATGAGTGTTGTTGTCAAGTGTTTTCTAGTTGGAGATTGAGGGATAGGGAGCAGTGCTGGTGGAGGACGGGAAAACAAATTTTCCATGTCCCTTAAATTGATGACAATCAACGCACAGGGCTTAAATTCTCCATATAAGAGATCATATCTGTATGATACATTAATTAAAGAGGGGATAGATATTGCATTTATTCAAGAGACACACTGGAATCAAATTATAGAAAAATCTGCTTGGAAATACTATAGATACCGATATGTTTATGCATCTTCTCTTTTAGATAAAAAGAAGCGGGGAGTAGCCATATTGATATCAACTAAAAATAAATTTGAGTATATACATCATGAAGCTGATAAGGAAGGAAGAAGGATTATATTAATCTGCAATATAAATGACGTTACTTATACTCTGGTTAGTCTATATGCTCCATCAGAGGGATCAACAAGATTTCTTAATTCAGCTATGGAATCAATAGAAAAAATTTCTAAAGGCTTATTGATTATAGCAGGCGACCTGAATTGCGTAATTGATATTGAAAAAGATACTAAGACCTCGAAGAATCGTAAATCAGATGTGTGCTTGAAAACTAGGGCCAAAGTATTTTCTGAGTCTTTGTCTAAACACGGCCTCTATGATGTCTGGAGGGTACAACACCCTGAGGAAAGAGACTACTTTCTAATACAATAATCTAATACAAGATTTGATACATCCAGATCAGGCAGGATTCATTCCTGGTAGGGCGGGAGAAGAAAATACGCGTAAAATTTTCAATATCATGGAACACATACATAGATACAAAATCTCTTCAGTTATAGTAGCCTTAGATGCCCAAAAGGCATTTGACAGGATTAATTGGAAGTTCCTAGCTGAAACACTTCAAGCATTTGGTTTAACAGGTCTCTTTTTTGATTTAACTATGGCTTTATATACATCTCCGGTTGCAAAGATCAGAGGTCCTTTCCTAGACTCAGACATGTTTCATATTTATAACGGCACAAGGCAGGGTTGTCCATTAGCCCCCTTGTTATATGCTCTAACAATTGAGCCTTTAGCAGCTTATGTTAGAAATTCTTCTAATATTTTTGGTATAAATATTGATAAACATGAATATAGCATTACATTATATGCAGATGATGTTTTATTAACATTATCTGCTCCTTTATTATCTATCCCTGCTCTTTTAAAAGGAATAGAAAAGTTTGGACACTATTCTAATTATAAACTTAATTTATCAAAGACTCAGATGATTCCATTTTATCTTTCTGAGTCTCAGATATCTACAGTTCATGGGTATATTAAAAATAATGACCAGACACATCAAATTGATTATTTGGGGATCATAATCGGACCTATATTGGAAGATATTGCTGATATAAATCATAAGAAACTCTTTCTAGAAATAAAATCTTCTCTAGCAAACTGGATGAAACTTGAAATCTCTTGGATGGGTCGTATTAATATTCTTAAAGCTTACATAATTCCCAAAATTTTATATCTTTTTCGATTAATACCTTTTTTTGTCTCGAAAGATGTTATCTTAAAATGGGAAAATTTACTGTCTCAATTTGTTTGGGCAGCTAAAATAATAAGATTACCCTCGGAGCTTCTTAAAAGACCTATTGAATCTGGGGGTTTAGGCTACCCTGATATAAAGGAACTATACGAAGCCTCCCAAGTAGCTTTTATGATGGCCTGGGGCTCTACAAAAGAGAAAAGCTCTCTGGGTTGGTATAATATAGAGAAATATAATCTTAAAAAATATAACTTTAAAAATCTTGATCCCTTCTTGCTGTTCTGGTTACCCCAACCCCAATTTCAGAAGAAAAACTTTCCGAGCTTAATAATTGCAGATATATTATCCTCCTTCTATAAGATCAAAAAGAGGTTCGTAAAAGGGGCTCCATTTACAAAAAATTGTCCCCTGGATGTTTTATTATTTTACATACCTGATCTTGTATTGGACAATTGGAAAATTTCAGGAATAAAGCAGATAGGAGACTTTTACTTAGAGGAAAATCTGGCTTCTTTTTCTCTTCTGATTGATAGATATATATTACCGTCAAGAGAAATCTTTAAATATATTAGATTAAAACATTTTCTAATATCAAACCCACCATCTGAATGTAATCCTTGGTTGAAATTTATTACTTCGTGTACCTCTAAGGGAACTCTGTCTAAGATTTTGAAATCTTTTAAAGATAATAAGACTCTTGATAAGTCTAAGGCACAGAAACATTGGGAGAAAGAATTGGAAATTACTATTCCCTTGGATTCTTGGTATAAATCATGGCAATTTACTAAAAAAGCAACTCACTGTATAAATCTTCAAGAACTCTTTTTTAAGATTATATATAGACGGTATATGGTCCCTACTCGTATAGCTAAATTTCATCCAAGGAATGGAGATAGGTGTTGGCGATGCCAGGTTGAACAAGGTTCGCACAAACATATTTGGTGGGATTGTCAAAAGTTAACTCAACTTAAGATAAAAATATCTGAGCTTTATCTGAAATTGTTTGGATCATATTTGGAACTTTCCCCTCAAAGGTTTTTGTTTCATTTAGAGTTTATAGATATTAATACTAATGAGCAGATTTTATGGGTTAATATACTCCTGGCGTTTAAAATCTGTATTGCTAGATATTGGAAGAAACAGGATTTACCAAATTGGCAAGAAATTAAAATGCAAATAAATTTGCAAAGTAATGTAGAAAAATATTTTTTTCTAAAAGAAGCTATCTCAAGAGAGAGGTATGAGTGCATTTGGCAGAATTGGTTTCAAATAATAGATTAAAAACTCCCTGTGCATCAATATAATATAACCACAGCACTGCTCCAATGGCCTTTGTCTTAGATCTATAGTGGCCTTGATAATCCATGACCTCTCTCTCCTCCTAAGAAACACTGAGTGTTTGAATATTCAAAATTTTTATTCTTTAATTCTATGAGCTTTAAGGAAATACAGCAATATTCATGTATGAATGTTTATGTAGATGTTTTTATGTTGTTAAGTATCATATGTATTCTAATGTCTTGTCTCCTTTTTATATTCATGAAAAAAAAAAAACCTTAATAAAGAATGAGAAATAAAAAAAAAAAAAAAAAACATTGAGCCAAAGAAAGTAAACCTCTTGTTATGCAGGAATGTTTTTTCCTTATTCAAGAAAAATGTATCTAGGTTTTAAACTATAAAACTTTTTCATATTTATTATCCATGATTTAGTATTCTAGAAGTAGAATCATGTTTAGTGCAGCTAATCAGACAGAACCAGCTTTGCGCCCTAAAATGTCCCTTTTCAATAGACTAACATCTTTACCATGTCAACTAACATATGGCCACAATGTGAATTTATTTGGATTTTTGCAAATCCAGTGTGAATCACTTGAATTTGAGCAACAACCAGCTCGATAGTTGTTTGAAATGTGACGTTGCTCTCGGACTACATTATAGCAGTGGATTCTGACATTTATGTATTCAAAGAAGAGTCCAATCATCCAATAGAAGGCGTTTTAAGGGAAAAAAAGTTTATATTTTTAAGAAGATATAAAAAAGAAATCTTAAAATTATAATCAATTTTCATCTTTTGTTTCTATAAATCCAAATGATTATTTTAAGTCCTTGTTACTCATTGTACAGCACTGCATAATATGGTAATGCTATATAAATAGTAATAATAATAAAAATATTATTTGACAGGACAACTATTTATTGCAGACTCTCACTCACCTACTGTCTCTCTCTGGTATCTCCTTGATTGCTATGCGGACCTGATTGCTGAGATCCCGGCCAGCATATACCACGCCATATGTGCCTTTTCCCAGAATGACTCTATCACCATTTTCATCGTAGTCGTATTCATACTGGAAAAAAGTATCGCACAAGACATGTCACGTGCAGTGTCCATACAAACTATACTATAATTGAAATTTAATTTTTCCTCTGTTAATCCACTATATGTTCCTATATACAAATCAAAAATTAAAGGAGTTTATTTGGCCTATGAAGCAGAGGTATGATTTTCTATTCTCAGCACAAATATTAATAGGGAAAAAATGTATTCGAATTAATAATAAAAATTAAATCTTCAGTTTGGCCTATACTAATTAAAGATGTTTTAGCATCCTTAAAAAAATAACTACAGCTTGTACATTCTGTTTTCAATCAGGGTGGCTGTTATGTGGATCACTGGTTTAATGGTAAAAGACTTCTTTACCTAATGGAAGTTGAGTTCTGAGCAAAATGTGGCAGAACTACCTTATTAGTTAATTTCCTTTCCTAATTTTACCAATCTTTCTGATAATCCCACCGTTACCAAGGTAGCAGCCACCAAAGAGCTAAAAATTTCAATAGAAATGATAATTTCATAGGGAGTAATAAAAATATAAACTCTAGCAACAGGAAGTTAAGATGGCTGCCTCCTGAGGTATATAAATAAAGCAGATTTCTAATACATATAAATTGCTTTTTTTTAGTCTGTAAACACCATTATAAACTGTAGGTGTATTTAGGGTTTGTAACGGCAAAATGTAATGTTTGGTTAAGTGCCACATCTCTTTAAACTGGTAAATGGAACATATCTTTGATTACTATATCACAACTCTAAGTGGGACACTCATAAAAATAATATATTGTGCTATACTGGGTGAAAAGCATGCGACTTCTATATAAATATTCCTCATTAAAACTGCATTATAGGAGGCTGTTCTGTCTTTGAAATATCCTTCCATGGAAAAAACATAAACTGCCACGGGCGCTTTTTTAATTCTTGTAAAAGTCAACAACAAAAAACATAGTGTGGGTGGCCATACACAGGTACCATTATATTTTTACGAGATAAAAGCTGTGCATTGAATACATGCAAACATAGAACTTAATGCAACTCAATTGAACATTGGTGATAAAATGTGTTTTTGCTGTGATTAGTGTTCTATATAGTCCATGTGGGTAGTAGCTGGATACACGCAGAATAGATTTTTGAATAGGATGAACAGGAAAAAAAAACATATAAAAGATATATGTATATCACACAGAAAGGAAAAAGATATCAGGTTATCAGTGCACATAAAAGAAGCGACTTCTACGTTACCTCTAATGTATCTCCATCTGCCTCTCCCTCCAGCTCCACCGTGCTGCCTACAACATCTGTGATAATCTCCTTGACAAGAGTGCAAAACCTGTCCATTGTAAACACAAATTGTAAACCACAGGATAACAGTTAAGAGATCAATAGTATATGAAAGATAACGTGCTCAAAGTCACAAAGGTAATCATTTGACTGATGCTGGGATTTTACTTGAGACTGATCAACTTGGAGCTTTACCTCTGGTGACCCACTCTAAATGCTCATTATCCAGAAGGATAGTAGTTTAACTCCAACTAATGTGGTATATCTTAAAATGATTCTTTCTTGCTGTAGATTTGTTATGTTTCACAGTTTTTTTGTTTTATGTAGGGCTGTATGGTAGAATGCCCCAAGTGTAAAGTTTTCACAAGGGTAGATAATCTAGTACAGACAGGTTCTTACGGTACAGTTGTCTCAAATCCACATTAAGTAACAATCATTTTCTTTACAGTGAAATGACTTTGAGTTAAAAAAAAACATGTAGATTTGTATAGGTACCAAAAAACAGGACACTTAAAGCATTGTTGTTATTCTACTCCAGGGTTGTCCTACTGAAGGTCCATGGTAATGAGTGGCCACCAAAAGACTGCCTAGAAAATTCAGAAGTTCTACTGTGGAATTTAGTGGGATTTGGCCTTCGACAACCTGCAAATGACATAGGACCAATCCCAACTAACAGCTGGACAGGATTTCCTATGAAGCCGGATATTTAACCTGACAGAGACAAACCTTTAGAAATGGTAAACATGACCCTGCTCACAAGCTTACAGCCTAGATGTTTCCCTTTCCCAATGTATAGGAAATTCCCTTCTAGACTAGAAGTATAACGGTGATGTGTGAGTTTATAGCAGAAAAGGTACCAGAAGATAAACGGGGCATAGATAAACAACCCATGGGATGATTTGAGTTCTATTGCCCTATTTGATTTCCATGGGAATAACTCTGCATTGTTTGTGTAACTTTTGTCACAGGAACGCTGACTATGCTTCTACGCTTCTGACACTGGTGTGAAAAACAAGTTCACCTAGTTCTATTGTCACAATCTTTCCCATGCATTCTAGCCGTGCTGTACAAAAATAAATACAACACTGCGAAAGAACTGCCTGTACGTGACTCTGGAGCAAAGATTTGGCCAATTGTATCCCTCTAGCTGTTGTTGGATTACAACTCCCATCACCCATAACCGGTCAACAAAATCCAGAGAGCAACAGCTACCCAGCACCCAGTGTGGGTTCCCTTAAGCGGGGCAATGATTCAATTTTCTTCATGTTTAAAGTACCTTTAACACATTTTAGTAACACAATTGTGTTATGAAATATGCAGCTGCTTCTAATAATCATGATTATAACTCTTAATGTATAAATCTTAAAAAGTGACATGTGTATTCTACACCTCCCTTACATATGGAAAAAAATGAAAAAGATTTGTGCTCTTTACTAAAAAATTAGGTATTAATATCACTTAATTAAAAAATAAAAACATTCCAATATGTGTAATATAATCCAGCAGTTTCCTTAATAACACAATTTATATTATTAATTTAGTTAAGTCACCAATTAAAAAGGTAATACCTACCTATTGCACTGATCCTCTGTAGAAAAATAGATCTGAAAATCGTCTGAATTATCATGGACGTATAAGAAGCAACAGCGTTCATCAAACTTGGATATACTGCACAAACAAAAGGCAAGCATGAATTTTGGCTAATTTATGCATTTGCACATACAAGGTTTCATTAGAACTGAGCGACTCTCGTGTTAAATTTGACTGTGCCTGAAGAAGGGACCTCTGTGTCCTGAAAGCTTGTGTCACTATCCTCTTAGCCAATAAATATATCACTTTTGCTCCACTTTTATGATTTCTTAATTACAAAAGTACCTTGACTCCTGGCAACAACTGCGAAATTATACCCACGTAAATCTACGGTCAGACCAGCAATTAAAATAAGTAGCAGTATTTATTCTGCCATTCAGTGCATAATTGAGGAAAAAAACATGATAAATGATTTTTTACAGGTGTAAGAATTATAAACTGGGTCATTTGTAATGTGACCGGTCCAGAATATATATTCATGATTAAGCACACAACTAAATATATTACATGCCTCATAATATTTTTATTGTACAGACTTTGACGTCTCAGAAATTGTTTCAATCATTTGTATAATTTCCTGTAATTATGAGTTTACAAAAAGGCTTATAATCTAAACTATGAAAGCATTGTTTTCTACTGAATGATTCTTGGTGGCTAAATGTTGAATTCTACTCGTTTAAGCAAGAGAAGATTGCAAGACGCGCAAATGGTTCACCAGTATATCTCAGACCTTATGCCTCTTATCGAGGAGGCTGTGAAGTTCCATTCATGGATGCCTTTCTGAAATAAAGGTCACAAAACTGGATCAATGAAAAGTCATGACCATTGCTATTTATAAATAATGTGGTATATATATAGCCTAATTGTGGCAATTTAACAAACAAAATAAAGTATTCCATATTTTACTGCTTTAATTACACATTCTCTGTGACTCAGGTGCCCCATGACCCTGTAGCCTAAACAGCGCTTACAGAGAATGTAATATATATACTAGTGTGTGTACTGTATATATATATATATATATATATATATATATATATATATATACATACATACATACAGATTACATATGACTCAAACATAATATCAAATTATTTACTGCAATTGGATATGCAATATTGCATATGGTGCCATGTCATGATGTCACAAATTTACTTTTGTGGTGCTAAAAGTGTGTTTGCTAAACCTCTATACTAAATGTCCACAGTCCAAATCCTGATTTGGTCCATTTAAAGAGAGGTTTAAATTGTATAAGATAATTTGGCAAAAGGATTGTTGTCTCTTTACACTATCATATTCCATTATACAGCTCTGTAAAGTAGCTTAACTATTATTTATTCATTTTTTCTTACCATTTCCACAGGAGACACGTGCCAAAGTGAGACTGTCCTTTCATCAGCCTCCTTATTTATCGACACATATGAGGGCTGATAAACCTTTGTGGGTTCTAATACAAGAACCTAGAAAAACACACAAAAAAACAAACAACTGAGACCCTGACTCATTGAGTGGCCTCACCTTAAAAGAAAGAATGAGCTTGTTGCGCAGGTACTGACGCTTCCACTCTAAACAAGATGTTCTGCATGAGGCCATTTGACCCAAAGTCATAATATCAGAATCTAATTTTGAAGATACGTGCGCAAGCATTACATGAGACAACAAAACCCAAAACCACATGGAAAACAGCAGTAGAGGTAAATAGTAATATTTTCTCTATTAATATAGTTATAACATTTCCACTGAAGGGATGTCTATTCCCTATTTTCTTCAGCAGAGGTATTTAGAATATTTTTTTTAACTCAAAAAGAATGTCATGAAGCTGAAGCTGTTTAAGTGAGAGTTTAGGTCCTCTGTGACTGCTGGGTTAAACCCATAAAAACACAGCAATGTTATTACAATAATAAAGCCTGCAGATAATAAACAGAATTGTATGCATTTCCTGTAAAGTACTGACCATGTAGGTTCCCTAATGCATTAACACACTATAGTGAAGTTAATACTTCGCCTGTTGAATGTGCTGATGCCCAGGGGGTTTGTTAGGTCTCCAAAAGTTCTGGGGCCCATTGCAGATTTTATAGCAGTGAAGTAAAGAAGCTCACACTCTTGGGCAGGCATACACATGAACACAAAATACATGTGTGTGTATATATATATATTGTGACAGTGTGAACCCCAGGGAGATGATTAGCATGGCATCTGAGTACAGCTGCTATGCAGATCATACATATGGGTCCCTGGGGTGGAGCAATTGGAGAGCAGGGTGGGCCAATGCTCCATTCCCCCATTCTGTGGAAACTCCATGCCGGGTTTTCCAGGAGGCTAGAAGTCTGCAGGATCCAGTACGGGATTTCTATGAGGCCGGCGTCAGGCCCAGGTGCTGGGCATTAAAAACCCCTGGAGCCTGATACTCAGAGAGACTGTTGGGGAAGAGGAAGTTCCCTGTGCTCCCAGGGCAAGGAGAGGCCCTGAAGAAGCCCATCCCTGAGCCAAGTGAGGCAATACCTGCCTGGACATTTTGTGTGCCGTCTGGGGGAGGTTTTCCAGAGCCTGGCGTAGCTGGGTCTGGCTGGGAGGTTGAGTTAGTGGGTGATTAGGCTGGTCAGTTTAGACCAGCATAGTTAAGTTAGAGAGGGCTCCAATTGGGAGCTAGGTTTTCTTTTTATGATTTGGTTTTTGGGGTTTCAGCAATTAAAAATAAAGCGCTGTTTTGTTCAAAGCTGCTGTTCCTGACTCTGATTGCCCTAGAGGACTGTGCTTAGACCCCTAAAAGTGACATGTATGGCCCTCCTGCTATAGGGTTTGTCACAATATATATATATATATATTTATGATTAAGCAATATTTACACAATATATCTAATTTACAATTTTTACAAACATTTAGATGTTCCATTATAAGCGTTTGATGCAATTCCTCTGTTGTGCAGAATAAAAGTTTGAAACAAAAAATTCCTCAAAATATAACTAAATTATGGACAACGTTAAGACATCTCAGCTACCAGCATTTATATATTACACACACACACGCATGAAAAGAATGAATGCCTGTTTATTTAGGTTTCCTACCAGTAGGGGAGGGGATACAAACCTCAGTGCACGGAAAGGTTAGTATGCCAGCAAAATTAGTATGCCACTTTGCTTATGTGCAAGCTTTGTTATCCCTGCCCACCTTATCACATTGTCTATGGGACATAATAGAATGACTCGGTCTAAATCACCTAATCTGACCCTGTGACTAATAAAGGTCTACAAAGGAACTGAAGTCTCCATCTTCAAAACATTGCCTGCATTTGCCCCTTCTTAACACAAGAAGCCACTAAGGCTCTTGTTCACACCCTCATTATCTCCCACTTGACTATTGAAACCCTGTCTTAGCCGGTCTCCCACATACTTGTCTCACCTCTCTACAATCCACCATGAACGCTGCTGCGAAACTTATCTTCTTCACCAATTGCTTTACTAACGTCTCTCCCTCTGTCAGTCTCTGTATTGGCTGCCTGTACGCTTCAGGATTCATTTCAAAATCCTGACTCTTACTATCAAAGTTCCCCACAGCGGTTCCCCTACTTCCATCTCCTCACTCATCTCTAAATACACTCCTAGCCGGTCTCTCTGCTATTCCGATGATTTCAGTTTGTCCTCTCCTCTGATTTCTAGTTTTCATGCCTGCTTGGAAGATTTCTCAAGGGCTGACCCTATCCTCTGAAATGCCCTCCCCAGCTTATTGGTCTTGCCTTTGGCTCTTCAAAAAATCCCTCAAGACCCACTTCTTTAAGGATGCCTATGAACTTCCACGTTATCGCGAGAGGCGTAACTAGAAACCACAGGGCCCCCAACTTCACCAAACATGCCCCACAATGCCACATTTCCCCCACAAAAAGCTTGTGAATGCCACCTTTGCCCCCAAGCAGCTTATCAGTGCCATCCCAACTTCCAAACACTTTGGCTGTGTCATCATTGTTCCCAAATAGCTGGTGTGTGGAAACATTGCCCTCAAACAGCTTGTCTGTGTCTTCTTTGACCCTTGCAACATACACATGTTTACACTTACACTTATACTCTTTAACACACACTCACTCGCAGAAACTCCCTCCCTCAAAATTTTTGTCATCCAAATTCACAGAATCAATAAATTCCTCTCTATGCATCTGGTGTTTTACCCAGTTCTTTGCCTTTCAGGAGATGTGTTTGCCCAACAGCATCTCCTACTCAGCAATGTGCATGCTTTGGTACTCCCTTACAGTATGGGGATCACGGGTGTTAACATTTCAACAGCAGCTAAATATTCCCAGGCCACATCACCTAGAGTTGAATATACAAACATTTATGAGAGTCTTACCGGAAATCGTAAGCCGTTTGTGGACTCTTTTGTAGCCTCAACAATTATGTCCATCCAGAAATTGAGCCTCTCTTGTCGTGGAGAGTGTTCAGCATTCAGCTTCCTAAAACGCTGTATTAGTAGTAAATTCTGAACTACTGATCTCAAGTACCTAACATATAAACACAAATGAATGACCAGTATTGATTTAACAGTAATATTTACTGTATATTTTAAACTTCTGTTCCTGTAAGATTCAACCAATTTTTCAAGACAGGGGAGAATTAAATATGAAAAGAACATGCCTTAGGCACTTCTTCCATTACTTTATACAATAACTTGCTTAAATCATTTACTAAACTTTATAAACAAAGTACGGTATTTCAATCCCATCAGACAGGGGCTTCTTTATGTGAAATCTCTACTAAATCACACTTTTGTTACTGCAATGCTTTATAGGAGCCCTAGACATGAGTAGGAAAAAACATTCTGGTTGACAACTTCCTTTTTTCCAATATACGTTACACTAAAACGTGTTATAGAAACATGATTAAATAAATGTTGATTCCCTGATCGCTTACCAGACTGGAGGTTTCAGCTTGAAGAGTCGTTCAGCTGCCTGGACAGCCTTGCCAATATCATTAGCCAGCATGCTCACAATGAAGAACTGACCTACATCCCAATAATTGTTCATTTTCTCCAGGCTTCCTTTCCTTCCCAGTAGGCTATTCAGTCGTACACCTTCAATTTTTAAAAATATATTTTTTTCACTTGAACTAGTTTACCATAATTAGAATAGAGTGCCTTCATTACCGTAAATCAGGATTAGGACAAGGGGCCATGACATGTTTTAGTTGGTTAATAGCATGATAACGCCAGTCATCGATCATATGCATTTGTAAAAGGTTTATGTTTGGAGGTATGGGTCAAGAACAGAAATGGCCGTCTATAGTGTATAGTGCAATCTACAGCTTGGTAGAGAAACTTCAAAATATCAGAACGATGGGTAGCTATGAACAGGTATGCACGGCTGTTGAAATCATTATTATGCTTAACCAAATACTTCAGTGTTGTTTGTCAATTGATAATTTTCTCTCCCACCTACATCATCCACCTCAATGTCTATCCAGTCTCCCACACTTACCTATTTTTCGGAGTTCTATGGAAGTTTCAAACTGCTGGCCGGCCACAATAAGCAGGACTGCAAGGTTGATTCCAGAATACAAAGATGGCTGTAGTTCAAAGCCTTTCCAATACCTGGCAGAAACAGTGGCTATTTACTCTTACCACAATAGAAAAGCATAAAAAGGACATATTTTATATATTTACACTGTACATGAATAAAACAATAAATTAGGAACTTAATCACAAAGCCTGTCATTATATTAATTTAGTGATGCTACCTAAGCATGTACTTTTTTCTTGCTTTGGAGATGTTTGGTTTAAAAGTAAGCCTCAGCAGGTTGTGATCTGCGACAAACCTATGGTAATAAATATTAAACTTACATAGGCTGGTAGAAACAATCTCTAATCAGTCGAAAGGGTGAAATAATTTAACAAAAGATAAGAATGGGATGGTACTGTTGCATACAAGAGAGATCTGCTTCCTAGTTGTCAAAGTAAGGATGGTGGTAGTGGAGGAGGCTACTGGGGGTGCTGCCCCGGGTCAGCAATGGGCAACACTGAAGAAAATAAGTTGCTGCTGTTGAAGAATGTGTTACCAAATCATGTTTCTTACCATTCAATAGCATTACCCCTGCTTTGGATATCTTTGCAATCAGAGTCCAAGAACATGTCTTTGTATATCCTTCCACAGAGGCAAAACATGTCTGGTGCTGGATGATCACACGTCTGCAATACCTGTAGCATCACATGCAGAGCCTTTTCACGGTCACCCGCATTATTTCTCCTAGAAATTGCACAGAAAAGTTACAGGTTTTATATAGCAAACTGTGGGCAAACAGGTTCATTGGTGGAGGAAGGTGACCTAGGGTAGGAGGAAGTGACTACAAAGAAGGCAGTAAGTTTGCAGAAGAAGAGCCACCTGTCAGCTCAGAGATAAATGTGCTGTCCCAGACCTCAGAAGCTCTAAAACCCAGAGATAAAAACATAAAGTATATTTAGTGGTCAGCCACCACTGAACAAAACTCTTCTGAATAATATATTATTGCAGGTTGTTGATATTTATTGAATTAAACACTTATTTACATGCAACCTTTGCCACAAGTCAGTTTGTGAAATTTCTGCCCTGCTACATCTGCCCCAGTCCACTGTAAGGGCTATTAGTGAAAGTTTTTCAGGATTTCTTAGTTCCAGTGAAGGGTAATGTTAATGCTACAAAATACAGACATTTTAGATAATTGCACACTTCCAACTTAGTGGCACCAGTTCCCTTTGTGTCCCTTTCCTGTTCCAGCATGGCTGTGAACTTTGTAAAATTCAAAGTCCATAAAGGCATGGTTTGATGGGTTGGGTGTGGAGGAACATGAGTGGCCTGCACGCAGCCCTGACCTTATTGCCACTGAGCATCTTTGGGATGAATTGGAACGCTGACCGTGAGCCAGGCCTTCTGGTCCAACATCAGTGCCAGACCTCACAAATGCTATACTGGATGAATGGGCAAAAAAATCCCACAAACCCCAAATTCTGGTGGAAAGCTTTCCCAGAAGAGTGGAGGCTGTTACATCCACAAAGATGGGCCAACTCCATTTTAATGTGCATGATTTTGGAATGGGATGTCCAACAACATATAGTGTACATATATGGGACCATACATATATTGAAGAACTATACAAAGCACCTGATACCATACCAACAATGCTACATCACTTGAGTGAGATAGCTGGATTATCTAATTTACTATCTCTATATTCCCCCACTTTCCAACTGACCTACTCAGGGATGGCACAAGTGTTTCTAGTCCCCAAAGGGACGTGTGTATCCAGGAGCATCTCCCCCACTCCAAAGCAACAATCGCTTCCTAAAATAGGAAACAACCTTATAGCAGCAGCCTCACCAGACCAGCAACCTCAATAGCTACCCAACACTAACATTTTTTTTTCTCCAACCTTACATTCTAATTCAACTTGTTGAACACTAATCACCCATGGACCTGATATAATATTTAAATGTTTTAAATTTTAACATTTAAATGTTTCTATCATGTCTCCCCTCTCTATTAGCCTTTTAAGGGTGTACACATTAAGATCTGTAAGACTCATCGTCATAACATGTGACGTCTTTACAATTACAGCTCCATTTCTGTATTTATAAATTAACAACTTAACAGCTTGCATTAATTAAATCATGCTACGGCCTTCTCACGAAAAGGTCATTCTACAATGGTTAGAGGGAAACGCATTTGCCAATGAAAAGCAAATATGTGATCCTAAGCTTAAAAGCCACTTCTAAGCCTGCTAGTAATTATGACAGATTTCAAAAGTTTACTGACCGGTTTTCAGAGCAGCTTATGCTTTCTTGATCCCTTGGTATCCAGGCATAATGTATGGAGAATGGAGTGTGTTTACTTATCACTGCTAGTTAAAGGCAGTTCCTTTTCATTATTTTAGCAGTGCAAGCATCTTGGAAGACAATATTATTTCAAGCCAGCAGGTTTATGCAATCTCCTATATGTAGGTGGATGAACAGTGAATCTCACTATATCTCATTTTAACCAATGTATACTTGATCCTTGTCATGCATCTGTTTGAGTATTTACATAAGCCTAATTGGTCGCTTGAAGGTGTGAATTTGATGCAAATTCATACATAAAAGACAATCTCATTTTTCTTCTGCACTTTGTCTTATTAACCAATACTACTGTCCATGCTGAAGAAACTTTGAGGGCAACATTAGGTAACCATCATTTACCTTTAAACATACTATCATACTTTTGTACAAAAACAAACAACATATTTTCCCCTCCATTCCAGGAGCTTATAAAATATTACAGCTGGCACTTAACTTTTTATAGAACCTATCATGCCTAGGTTTGAGTTGGCCTGTCCAGAGCCCTAGACCTAGGGTATCATAAAATGCACTGGGACTTCTGCTCTGAGGTGTGTTATCCAGAGGACAGCAACATAATATCAAATATGGAGAATATGTATTGTTGGAATGTATATTTAGAATGCCCAGGTGTTTTTGGTGGATAGATACCAAACATGCCCAGGGAGATAAGTTCCTGTCATGAGTTATGAGAATGGCTACTTTGCTTAAACCCAGCGTATTTGATATTCACAAAAATGTAATTTTGATAAAATTATGGAGGTGTTCTGTAAATATCAAGTGAGATTTGACTGACTAAGACAAACTGATACATTAGGTGGAGAGAGCCCTGCTCACAAGCTTACAATCATGAGGCTGTTATAACTTCAAAGTGCTTTAGACTTCTAATAACATCATTAATTGTTATATTCACATAAAAAGTTACAGGTGTTCTGTTTGGAATGTCAATTCAGCAAACCCTTTACTAAACAAGATGTAGCCTTCTACTATGTAGATTAAATCCTGTGATTCCATAAGCATTAAAAATCAACTATGGGCACAATACCCATATACACAGAATAGATAACAAAAAAGACTAACCCTTAAATGCACACACCAACAATCATATGCACTCTTTTGCATATGATAGCTGCGTGGTCCCTTTTCAGGATGTCCCCCTTGAAAATGCATAGGTGGATTCTGTAGAATCCCCCCCATATGCATTTGTCCCTTTATGTCACCTCCACCCACTATTTTCTGCGCTGGAGACATGTTTGGCTAAACTACTTTATAATTGGAAGAACTAAAGGTTCGACTATCAATTTATTTATATATATAGAATACATACTTTTTCTCTCTGATGATGGTTCAAATGCATTAGCGTCAAAGTCATTATTAGAGAAGACAGGCCACTTTACCCTATTCTATCCATAAAGTAGACAATACTGAAGTCAAATATTAAACCTGAAAGATACACAGCTCATTGTGATAAGAGGTGGCCTCGTTTCCTTGTGATGTGAGATGCACAATGGGACTTGAATCTGTCCTACAGTTTTTTTATTGAGTCGCTACATTCAACCATTCTTCATGTATTTATTAGAGGTGTACCTGTGGTGCACAAAGTAAAAGAACTTGTACATGAAAAGGATGGCACCAAAAAATCGAACTGTTCCATGCAGTGACATTTTAATATTGTCAGAAGACTGTGCTGTGTTGCTCTAAGAAAAGCCTAGTCTTTATATTAAACACAATAAATAAGTAAAGCAAATAGTTACCGATTGAGGGCAAATGCATAATGAAACTTTATGTTGTGTTGATCTGCTAAATCACAGGTTGGAAGCATCTCAAGGGTTTCCACGAGTCTGACCATAGCATCATAATCCTGAAAGAAAAAAAAACAACAATACTGAATAATTATCTGTTTTTAATCCTTTTGTTTTGTTGGGGGCCTGTGTGACATCATACTATATGTACATCAGTATTCTTATCATGTCTGGTTCTAGAACTATTATGTCTTCTGTGGAAAGCATTCCCAGAAGAGTGGAAGCTGTTATTGCTGCAAAGGTGGGTCAACTACATATTAATGTCTATGTATTTAGAAGTCATGGTGTAATGGTCAGGTGTCCCAATTCCTTGGTGCATATAGTATATATTTGGAAATAAATAAAATAGTTTAGGAACTATAACACTCTTACCTGAATGTCTCTATATGAAAGAAGCAGGTTAATTACAATATCTGATGTAAGGAGCTCTGTGTTGTCCATGCGTAATTTTATCCGAGTCAGCTCTTTGGCCAGTTCATCTCCTTGATATTTCTCTCTGGCCTTCCTTATATCATTGAGTAATGTTTCCTTGTAGTATGCACTGGGACAAGAGCAGATACATCAACTAAACTACAAGACAAAACAATCAAGTAGGTTTCTACTCAGTAGTAAAGACAGAAACGCAGCATTTCCCATACCTGGTCATGGTAGATGAACATACCGCATTGGAATACCATGTGTTATAAAACAATGTTTAATATTAAAATACTTATACAAGAAAACCACTAGATCTGCTTGGTGTATCATGTAACAATATAAAATACATAATGCTTTACATACTGTTGTCATACGAGTGTATACAGGGATACGTCATTCACTTTATTAACTTATTTGCATCAAATGGAAAGCTTGATTCCTTTAGAGAAGAATCTATGCTCCCAGTAGTGTCTCCAAAATCTATATCCTGTTCCCATTAAGCATTTTAATCATAAAGAAACAGATATATAACTACTAGATGATAGATTGTAGTATTTATTCTTATCCTTGGGAGCCAAGGTAATGCTACATATGTATTTGTGTGTTTCCCTAACCCTTTGTGAGTACAGAGCCAAATTTAGCCGAATGCATCTTCTGCAGGTCATTTAGCTGCGGGTGGGAAAGGGCCAAATGCCATTAAGGAGATTCTGCACAATCTCCACAAGCATTGGCAAAAATGAACCACACGAAAATTTTAAGGGACCATGTCTTAAAGTGCATATGGTGTTTGGAGTGTCCCTTTAACCATTTATTAATTTATTGCATATATTTATAAGGTTAGGAAACAACATTCCTTGCTAAGTTGGCAGACAGCTTCCAAAATGTTCGAATAAACATTCAAGTTACAAGTTACAAGTCAAGCAGATCTTGAATACATTCAATAGTCAAGAACCTTCACAAACACTAGCTATGTGGCTTTTAGTAAATACTTGAGTTGGTCTTTGAGTTGTATTATGCAACTAAAGTTATGTGTAGTTATGTCTCCTGAGGTAACCCCTTTAGAGGATAGATCCAACAATCTTACACAAGTTTGTTCTAGCCTTTAAATCATTCTTCTTCATGTAGTTGATTAACCACAAATTCTGGCCGTAATAAACACATTTACATTTTCTGTTACTTTCCATTTTATATATAGCACCACAGGATTCCATCGCTCTATTACAATAGGAAAGATGGAGCTTGACATCTCCTTAGAGACCCGGTTGCACGTTTGTAGGAAGAAAGAAAGATACAGTATATGGTACAGCTCAAGGGCAAAACACATTTAGTGATATAAGTAACTGGTACCCCGCCACCTGCAGAGTCTAAAAGGACAATCACATTTTCCCCTCAGCAAATAAACGAAGGTTTGACGATACAATACCACTCAGTCTGTTCACCAGAACTATAAAATCATGAAAACGACCAGTATCGCTAATGCCCTACGTGTTACATCGGAGAATATGGACTTCTTCAGGGGCTTCTTCTGCGATCAAACATATACATAAATACAAATGTGACCTATTTACTTCCCCCCATTGTCCGATTTTCGATAAAGGCCTTCTGATAAAGAAACCCATGTTCACAGCGTCCAATTCAATCTTCCTTACAATTAATACCACGTGTGCAAGATCTCATCGCAAAAGATTTTGCCCGGTCAGGAGACGAGTTCATGCAAGGTGATTGTTGTTCCTCAATCTTTATTGTGAAGTATGTTTTGCTGGTCCTCAATGCCCATTTTATATGTGATCACATTTAAATAAATTTGGTGATTTTTTTTCCCAACATCATACAGTGGTGTACATATACCTTTCTTTCTTCCTATATATGTACACTTGGGTCTTCGAGGAGACGTCAAACTCATTTTTAAATCAAGTTTATAGTGACAGACCTGTTTTTGTAGAGAGTCTACTTTATATAGGAGAGTATTCATCTTTGCTTTTGTATTCTGTTCTTTGTTGTAAGAATAGGAAAGGGTTAAAACTAACAATTACATTAAAACTGACAATACCATTAGGGCATTCTGATACAGAAAAGGAAGAGGGACCTTCTCTTGCTGCCTTCAACCTTAGTATTTGTACCAACAAAACTTACCATGATGTTACGTGGATGTCCTTAAGTAAGCTTATGAACCGGTCCACCAAGGGAACGCATAATGGCCCCAAGAGGCTGTCCCAGTTTGGCTGCATGTACTCTGAGGCTCTCCTCTGCGCATCACTCTCGCAACAAAAGTAATCCCCGCAGGGTGTCGCAATGTATGAAATAAAATAGTAGTTACCGCTGGAAGCCTTAACAAAACAAATGACAATCAAATTACATACACACTGCAAATAAAATGTTAACACAAGATTTACAATTAAAGAAATTTGATACAATTTAATATGTACCAACAATGTTGTCGGTTAAATTCCATGTTGGACTGCAAAAGAGGTGGCTCCAGTGCATGTACATGTTTTCTTCCGAATACATAAGATGTAGCTTTTAAGATTAAACAACAACAAAAAATGCTGTGTAGATTTATTACAAATACAGAGTGGTGACTTCCAAATAATAATATTACATATTTTTTGTGTGAATTTAATCATAAAATATTACAGGTAAAAGCCACTTAATAGTAGGTGATAAAAAATATGTTATGTAGGAACCACTTTAAATAGCTGCATCCAGTATATGGTTTAATTAAAGGACCAAAGAAGAAACCTGCTATGTCCGTCAATATTGCAAAACACAGAAACACAGAAATTGACAGCGGATAAAATTCAGACCTTCTAGTCTGCCCATTATTTCTGATATAAAGACTGACACTTTAATTGGTGTTTGTTCTTATTTTAGATTGAGGATTGCCACATGCCTATCCAACTCATGTTTCAATTCCCTTACTGTATTAACCTCTACTACTTCTGTTGGGAGGCCGTTTCATTTATCTACCGCCCTCTCTCTAGAATATCAATATCCTTCTGGCTATGGGTTCTACAGAACTGTATACAATAGTTTAGGTAAGGCCTGAATAGAGATCTGTATAGTGACATACTATATTTCTATCTATATTTCTAGCTATACTATCTATTCTCTTGAGTTTTACAAATTATGCATGTTCCAGTGCAGGAATTAAATGAAAGAGTCACCTTATTGTCCCAGGCAGACCATAAACTGTAAGTACAAATAAAAATATGCATACATGGGACAAGGCTCGTGGTCATCGGTGTCTACGGGCCAAATCAAAACATACATACATGTGAGAAGGCTTGTGGTCATTGGCATCTACAGGCCAAATAAAAATATGCATACATGGGACAAGGCTTGTGGTCTTCTGTGTCTACGGGCCCAAAAAAAATATACAGACATGGGACAAGGCTCGTGGTCATTGGTGCCTATGATCCAAATAAAAATATACATACATGGGACAAGGCTTGTGGTCGTTGGTGTCTACGGTCCAAATAAAAATATACATACATGGGACAATGCTTGTGGTCTTCTGTGTCTACGGGCCCCCAAAAAATATACAGACATGGGACAGAGCTTGTGGTCGTTGGTGTCTATGGTCCAAATAAAAATATACATACATGGGACAGGGCTTTTGGTCTTTTGGTGTCTACAGTCCAAATAAAAATATACATACATGGGACAGGACTCGTGGCCGTTGGTGCCTACAGGCCATTTAGAGAAATATCTATTTATCTAATATATTTAGAGAAGGAAGAATAAGACTTAACCAATAAGTTTCAATAGACAAGAAACTTTTGGAGATGGCCCTGATGAATATTTTCCTAAATTTTGTAAGGGAACTGGATTTATCTCCACATAAAGTTAAAACACATGGTGTTAAATAAGGTCATCAGGATCTGGGGCACACAAAGATGACAAAATCTTTGTGATTTATACTAAGTAAATAAAAAAAAAGAAGCAGTTTGAAAGGTCTCAAAGAAAGGTCATGAGAAAAAATTAAGACACATTGTTTCTTTGGTTACCTGCTGTACACTAATTAGGCAAACGACAACATGTTATGTAACAAGCCAGAGGGGGTGGGGAAATCTGCTTTCTAAAATCATAGTGGAAACAAGCAACTTCAACTGAACAACATCAATCTAATGCCAACAAGACTTCTGGACCGGTGTATGGCCGATCAATCGTAAAACCTCTTTAGTGGAGGGCGATGTACAATGGGTAGACAGGACATAACAAGGAGTATATAACATAATAACTTGACTTACAGAAACAGGTGAGAAGGGCTCTGCTCAAACAACATGTGCAAGTGAGGGCCGTATGTTTAATGTGTATTAATAGTATTAATGTTCTCGATACATTCCTGAGTTGCTATTATCAGTGATTACAATGTATATTCTGGCTGGGTTGGTGACAGAAAATAGAAAATACCGGTATTGGTATGTAGACATAATAAGTAAAGCGTGGCCATAATTTGTGATTTTGGTAAACTTTTGGCAGCAGTTGGGTTCATGGAGCAGCAGTCTAATATGGCTGCTCACTAACATGGTAACCAATGTTTAAAAAAAAAAAACAAAGTTAAGTGTCACCATATAAAATGAGATACAAAATAAAGAAAAAAAATAATATATATAAAATAAAAATAAATTATTATTTAAATAAACTTATTTTTATTTTTTAAATAAAAAAAAATTCTAGGCCACAACACCCATCACCACAATAATGATGAGCGTGACAGAAGTTGTACTGTACTTCTTAAAAGGTGGGTACACTAGGAGTACAAAAAGGTACAATTTTAGCTAAATTATGGAATTTAACCTTATATAGGTGTGACCTGGACTGTTGTGTACTGTCACCTACATGGGCTGTGTGTACAACCTGTAAATTTACTAAGAAGGAGCAGGTTAAGACTGTTCAAAATGTTTTTAATTGCACATGTTATGTGAAGCACAAGCTTAACTCATCCTGAACAAAATATATACGGGTTTCCCTAGGTAAAAATAAACTGAACATTCAGCTGTTTCCTACATCTGACTAGGGCAAAACTACAATAATTACAAGAGGGGACCCCAGCCACTGAAAAAGTTAAAGACAACACTGCCTATAAGCAAACTAGCTGAACATAGCTAAGCAGAAATTTCTGCTTTTTAATCAGTTATAGGAACAACCAAAGCCCTATCCTTTGACATACATTTTCTTTCCAATGCACAATTCAGAATCACTACGAAAAGGGTTATTCTGCAACAGCTAACTATATCCATAACTTGATGACAGTATTAGTGTGGTGACATAAGTATTGTTGTCAATGTTTTTGCCAGTTGAACTCTTCCTGTATTACATGTCTTTTGATATGTTAACGAGGGCACACCTACAGTGATTCAATATGCTTGTTAAATGAAAAATCTTAGTTCAGTTTCTCTCTGACCACCATCCTGCATGGATGGGGTTATCGGTGGTGTGCTGAGTTATGTTGGACCTTTAGGTTGCAGGTTAGTCTTGGAAAGTGTTGCATTGTATGTTGGGCTGTCACTCATTTATTGTATGTTACTGTGTTTTTGTCTCTTATTAAATATCTGTTAAAGTAGACGAACCTTTGTGAGATATATTTTTATATTTGGTTTAAACACCACATTTGGCGACCACGAATATCAGACTTCTACAGCAGATATTTATGAGGCCGGTGACTAAATTGCATTTTTAGTGCACAGCGCAACTGCAGTGCAGCATTTTCACAAGACAGGGGTGTAATTACAGATTTTAATATATATTGTGCATAATCTTGTTGATGTTTTGTTTGTTTGAAATCTTGGCCTGATTTGTGTATGAGGCCTGGTGATAGTAAGACAGTATCCCTCACTGTGGAGATATCTTCAACATCTTTATTGCAAATGGTGTCTTATTTCGTTCTTACATTTGTGCATAATTTTAGTAGCAATTTTATTTGTAATTTTTTCTTTATACACCAGTTTTAATATCTTTGCCATTGATCGTGGGGTAGGCCTGGTGCATGTGTGAGGCCTAGTTGAATACAAAAACCCTTTGCCTCATGGTGAATTGAATTGTGTGTGGGGGTTTTGTTTGGTTTTCTCACCATTTTCTTTGTTTCTCATTTCAGGATAGGCCATCAAAAGGGAACTTTTCTGTATTCGCCTTAGTTAACATATAAGCATTGTTACCATTGTCTGCACTATTTAAAGGGGGTTTCATTTGAATTTGTTTTTGAAGATTAACAGTATTTTACAATGGCATTCCCAGGTGCTAACTATTTTTCTGTAGAAGTGCACAATTATTTTAGAAATTATATTCAAAAGCATAATGGTCCATACATGCTCCCAGAACCAACAGATTCAAACTGTGGGAAATATGAAGGATTTATGGATGTTTTAACAAACATTATTAAAGCAAAGCTAAGTGCTAAGAAAAGAAAATGTTTAATTGCACAATCTGTACTGTCTACAATTGGAGGTTTGGCAGACATGGTACAGAAATTAAAAAAAGAGAATATGGAATTAGCAGGCAAAATGGAGAAAGCACAAAATGAAAAGGACTGCATTATGCTAGCTGCCTTAAAGACCACCACTATCGTGGATAAGTTACAAAAGGAATTAAAAGACATAGAGGAACAGAGGGATACATATTTGGTTAAAATCACTGAACTCCAGAACATGGTAATGGAGTATAAAAATAAAATAAAACCTGAAAACCCAAGGGAAGATTTACATAATAGCCTTAATCTTCCACAAGCCCCAATAATTGTCTCAGAAAATTTTAATGTGCAACAAATGCCAATAGGTTTTTCTACCCAGACACATCCTTTGTCTATGGCTGAGAAGGATAGTTTCCAAAAATGGTGGGGAAACATGCCAACCAATGATTTTAACAATTTTACACATTGGTTTCAGAGGGGAGCTGAGAGAGCTAGTAAAGGAGGCCTTAAATTAGAGGAATGGACGGAGCTGTTAGAGTATGCTATGGGTCCCATAGCTAGTATTTTACTGGGATTTAATGGCAGTGTGTCTAAACAGGCAGGAAGAATTGCAGCAAAACAATTCTATTTACTCAGTGTAGAGAAAGAATTAGCCGACATTACAATGAGACAAACAGATGGTCCTAGAGAAGTAGCTCAGCGGATATTATTCTGGTCTACACTACGTCAGCCACAGCCGCCAATGGTGTTGGGTTCACCAGCACATATATCCAGAGTGTTGGATGCTCTACCCCATGGATGTCAAGAGTTTGTGAGGCTGTTTGACCAAAGGCCCACAGACCTAGAACTGCTGCTAACTAGAGCAGACAAGTGGTGGATTGATCATCTTCACACTGAACATGCTTTTGTTGTCTCAGCAGTGAGAAAGTTTCAAGGAGAAACTGGAGATATAACATGCAAGGAGAATAATTGGAGAAATCGGCAATGGGAGGAGCTTCAGGGAAGCAGACATAGATTTAGTCAGAATTGGAGGAGGAAAGAAGGAAATAATTGGAGAAACCAGAGATTTGGAGACTGTAGTAATAATGGAAGAAACAGGGAGAGTGGTAATTGGATGAGAAATGAAAAAGAAGAGAAGTTTAAAAATCTGAGATGGGAGGAGCCAGAGAAAGACAATAGATACTGGGGAAGTTATAATTGGAATATCAAAAGAAGGATAGGTAATAATTTGGGGAAACAGAGATGGGATGAGCCACAAAGGTACAACTACTACTGGCAAGATAATAACTGGGACACTAAAAGAGAGAGAGAGGGTAACTGGAGAAATAAGAGATGGGGGGATCCTCGGGGAAACAGCACTAGGCAAAATGATAATTGGAGGGGAAAAGAAGGGGTGAGTAACTATAGGGAACCAAGACAACAAACTGGGAGAATGAGGGGTGGTGTAGAAACATTGGGAGAACAGGCTAGGGAGTTAAGAAGGGGGATAAAGAAACAGGAAGAAGAGCATAAGAAGTCAGAATTATTGGCAGTTCCTGCATCTGACTTAGACGATGGATTATCTGATTGTTCCTCCAGCTCAGGGTCACAAAGTTATATGAGCGAAGTATTGCCTGGTTGTGAAGAATATTCTGAAGAACAATCTCCACAAGACAGAACAAACCCAGCAGATCAACTTCTCTTTGGGTCTCAACCTAGACACTAACCCTGCCATCAACCCCACCCTACCTCACAACAATTATTTTTTGATCTTACAGGACATCTCAGAGCTTAAGAGACAGTGGTGATGGACCAGTGGATAAGTATACACTGTATCAAATTGTATTATTGTAAAGAGAAGAAAATCATGGTTTAGGTTAAATGTTAAAAGTTTTTTTAAAGGGGGCGAGTGGGATGCTGAAATATATGTGCATCCCAACATAAAGTAATTAGTTACTGTCAAAACTGAGGAAAATGTGTTCTGGCAATAGTTTATTTCGATGGCCAAAAGAGGGATTGCCAAAAAGACAATATAACTTTTTGATTTTAATATTTCTTTTATTCTTTTAAATCCATAGAACCATGAAAGAGTTTACAGCTATAATCCTGGACCACCACTTCATTACCATCACTTCATTTAATTTATGCCTATGCTTTGTATAATATATGTACTGTAATTTGTGGGTCTCGGGTATTGTAAAATACATTGCAGGAAAACTCATGTCGCTGAGGGAATTTATTCCGGAGGGACAGTGGGCTGAATTTTTACCTAAAAGGTTTTTTTGCTCCCACTGGGTTTTCTTGCATTTGGGTAGGGGGAAGTATTTAAGATTGTAATGTAAATATGTTGATATATGTATGTTTTAATGTAAAGTGACAGTCCTAGGTCAATTGCAGAAAAACTTACGTCGCTGAGGGAATTTATTCCGGAGGGACGGTGGGCTGAATTTTTACCCAAAGGGTTTTTCGCTCCCACTAGGCTTTCTGCATTAGAGGGGGGATACTTAGAAAATGTGCAACACAGGAGAAAATAAAGTGGGGGAATGTGGTGACATAAGTATTGTTGTCAATGTTTTTGCCAGTTGAACTCTTCCTGTATTACATGTCTTTTGATATGTTAACGAGGGCACGCCTACAGTGATTCAATATGCTTGTTAAATGAAAAATCTTAGTTCAGTTTCTCTCTGACCACCATCCTGCATGGATGGGGTTATCGGTGGTGTGCTGAGTTATGTTGGACCTTTAGGTTGCAGGTTAGTCTTGGAAAGTGTTGCATTGTATGTTGGGCTGTCACTCATTTATTGTATGTTACTGTGTTTTTGTCTCTTATTAAATATCTGTTAAAGTAGACGAACCTTTGTGAGATATATTTTTATATTTGGTTTAAACACCACAATTAGCATTCAGTATGAACGTATTATTTTACTTGGACTGGACATAAAGCAAGATCGAAATACAGAGATACAGAAACTTTACACACAACAAAATTATTTATTTTCATTATAGGGACCAAAAAATACCAAGTTAAATTGAGATGCATGCTTGAGTGCCTCCACAATCTTTAAAAGAGAACTCCCTGTGGTAACATAAATTTCAGAACTCACTTTAATGCCTCCCTATGGACTATTAAATCGCAAGGAGAAATGTAATTACTGAGCGTGGGGGAGTCTAACGTCTTGTTAGGATGCCTCCCTAGCTCTCTGCCATGAATTCATTCTTCAAATGATAACCTAAAGATTACACACACCATCCTCGTAACATGATTTGCGACTTCCATTTCGGATGCAATCATGTGGAAGGGGAATTGTTCTCAACCCTTGTTATTTTTAATACTTAATGTTTTTGTTCCCACTCATTTGCACTCACCCTTAAGGTATTTAACCTGATTTATTACTTCCTTACAAAAAAGAAAAATGGATGCTGGTACGGAGTAAATTAACAAGCAATGAATTCAACAGGGGTGGCAAAACAGTGATTGAATAAGTTGGTTATTCTAATGGTGACCCTAGTGACCAGCTAGATCTGGCTTAAACTTGCAGATAAAACACAAGATATTAGCACTAGCTGAGAAACAATAAAAAGCAGAAATAGTTAGAGCAGGTTTATTTAATGCCAGAGATAAATCTATTGAGTATCGCCATACTCAAGAGAAATGGAGTCAAGAGAAATGGAGTCTTTGGTTGAAGTTGTTATCTTTTAGAGGGCCAACACAGAAAAATTAGTAAAGCTACATAAGCTCTCAGGATCTCAAATGTCTCTTCTTCAGAATGCCATCTGAAGAAGTAGCCTCTGGAAGATGAGACTTCTTCTTGGATTGCCCAATGGACCATACCAATATAAAACAAAGAACGCAAGTAATTGAATAGCAATCCTTTGATATACTAAAATGAAACAAAAATGAGATAAAAAGAGACATATTGATATAATACAGTAAATTAGTTTTTTTCAAGGACAATTTTTTAATGAAAAATTGGAAAAAATCAAAATGATTTGAAAATGTGAAATGAAACTATTAAAAAATTCCTCCAGCAATGATGAATGCGATACTTGGTGCGAAGACAAGAGTGGGAAGGATTGTCTTTGATGGCAGTAGACTTTGCAGCGCCCCTCCCTGAAAAAGGATTTAATTCCCACCATAATATATTTTTTTTAAATCATGGGGTCTTTTAGCTTTTCTGGCCAGTGAGAGTCTCAACCATGGGGGTCTACTGAAGGGTGTTCAGTACAGGTCATCATGAGCCAGCACACTCTGCCTCAGTAACCATCACTACACAAGTACTAAGGCTAAAGATGCCCATATGTGTGCGCATTTTTGAGAGGACACTAATGCTAAGGTCTACCCACAGTCTCTGGTACTATGGGGGAGACTGTTCCGAGCCACAAAAATGTTCTTCCTTCTGCTATTTTCTTTTCCTTTTAACCACTTTTGTTTTTAAAAAATGATAAAAACAGATGCCAGCTTCCTTTAAAAGTAAAAAAATAAAGAACATAATGTCATAAGTAAACCAAGGTAAATATAAGACATTGAATGGTTCTACTATTGCAAAGTAGTTTTAGACAATTAAAGTGCTCAAACAAAATAATGATATTTCCAAAAATTTCCTCTTTTTTTGTAGAAGAAAATATAGGTCTCCACAGCTTTGAAGCTCATGAAATTTCTCAGACCCAATAGAATACACATTATAAGGTAATGGTTAACTGACAGGAAACAATACTGTAGTCAATAGAGAATATTGAAAGGGAGGTATTGTAACTTGTGGGGTTACCCCAGGAATCTGTATTAGCACCAATTTTTTTTAATATTTTCATTAGCAACACTAAATAAATCACTAAGATAAGGTACAATAATGATTCAAATATCTGTAACAGAACAGACATTTCTGTTAGCGAAAGGGCTAATAATTTCTATAAATTAAATGAGAAAGCAAGAGTAAGTCTAATGCAGTTCTTAGTCGATAATTAAATATATTATATTAAAGCAACAATATAGTTTTAAGTATTAAGCTGTTAGAGAAAAGGGATTTGGTAGGAATTACTTCTTAGGATTTAATGGAAGGCAGGCAATGAAACAAAGCGGCAGAAAATCCAAGCAGAATCTGTGTTGTGTAGCCACACTTTTCAGTAGCCGTTCAGCTGCAACTTTACAGATCTCTTTTCAGACTACACCTACAATATTTCTAACAAGTCTAAAACGGCGAATGGTTTACAGTATATAAATTATCAAGAACGACTAAAGGATATCAACATGCATTGTTTGGATAAGAGAAGAGATAGAATATGATATAAAGATTTAAATTCATAAAGAGATTCAACAAAGTGAAAGAGCAAAGTATATTTTAATGGAGGAAAATGGGTTAGGACAAAAGGGAGAGGGTGAAGTAGACATGGAGATAATTTAAATATGGAATAGGCTTAATGCTAACTGTAATATAAGACGTGGCCAAGTACCCAATTAAACTTGTATTTTTTACAGCAACAATGAGCAAACTAGATAAGCTGAAAAAGTTGTTATCGGCAGTCAAACTCCAGTTTCCATGTTGCAAGACTAACAAATATGTTAGTGATATGAAACAGGTGTTTATTTATACCGTCTTGTCAACTTACCGTGTTCTTCTGTGACACCATATCCTATAATAAAACAGAAACGTAAAACTATTAGAACTCAACTGCAATTATATTATGACAACACTAGAGTGTAATAACTTATTAAAGATCAACAGTACTGTTATAATTGGGATATAATAACCTGGAAAAAAATGTATTATAGGATATAGCCACAAACAGATTGTAGTAATCATATTACAGAAAATGTGCAATAGGGTCCCAACAGGGCACTGTAAGGATTGTAGAACAAAAGCTATGGTAAAATGGCGCTGCAATTGCCTTAAAAGTGAACGATATGGAGTACAAACCTGTTCAATTTGTCATTAAAAAAAAAGTAATAACTTTAGTTAAGTGTTTTACTTTGTAACAATAGGACTATTATAAAATTGCATGATAATGGACTTAAAAAAGTGTTCACATAATGTCAGATTTCATTTAAAGTGCTGTAGAAACATATTCATTCCATGTGTTCTCCATTCTCTTACAGGTTCTATTTAATTGATATTTAGATTCAAGATTTAGCTGGCAGTGATCATGCCTGGGTGTGTCGAGTGAAAGCGAACCCAATTATTAATTCAAATTGGTTAATTGTTTGATTTTGTAACTAAGGGGGCAATTACTTTTTCACAAAGGGCCAGGCAGGGATAGATAGCTTATTTCCTTCTTAACATGAAATTGGCATTTTAAAAACTGCATTCATATGTACTACTACACTCGAGTTATCTTTATCTATTAAAATGAGTTTGATGTCTTCAACCTTTAAGTGTGACAACTATGCAAAAATAGAAGAAAAAAAATTGCTTTAATATTCCAACTGTGCCAGATCATGAGATATTCTATGACATTTTACCTTAAGAGAGAGAGATGTGTCGGGGTCTGTGTCATGGTAGAGTATAACGTTATTTGCCATGTCAAAGCTTTCTCTAACCCCAAGGTGATAGAAGAGAGAAGGTTGTCTTCCAACGTCACTCATATCCACCACAGCTACATCTGCCAAAACAAAAACAGAATCAAATCTGAGGTATACAAATACATAGTTACATAGTTATATAGGCTGAAAAAAGACATGCGGCCATCAAGTTCAGCCTTTCCTATATCTGTTAATTTGTTGCTGTTGATCCAAAAGAAGGCAAATTGGCTCTTTCCAATTTTGCACTAACCAGGGAAAAAAATTCCTTCTTGACCCCAGAATGGCCGTCAGATCTCTCCTTGGATCAATAAGCTGTTTCCCCATAATTTAAAAATGATATCCCCGAATATTATGTTTTTCCAAGTATTCATCCAGTTGCAGTTTAAACGTCTGTACAGACTCCGCTAAAACTACCTCTGCAGGCAGAGAATTCCACATCCTTATTGTCCTTACTGTAAAAAACATTTTCCTCTGCTTTAGACAACTTATGTAGGGTTCCTCTTTAATTCTAGAATCGTATTCACCCACCAAGAAAGACAGAAACAATGACACTTAAAAACACGTTGTTTTATTACATTCTTAGTATCAATGGAAAAATATGGATACCTGGAAAGGAAGTTGATAGACTTGTATATTTCTTCAACTGTGCTTTACACTTTAAATTTGACATATTCTGTAGGTTCTTACCACCGTTTGTATAGCAAAAGTACCAAGGGATTATGAAGAAGATAAACATAAAAGATCCTTTTTTTCTAGCGTGCACCAGCAAAAAATGTAAATGAAATTTAAAGTGACTTACATTAGTTCAATGTATAACATTCCTACATAGCTGGTGACACATATACATGAAGACTAGAAATTTTCATTAATGTATTGCGCCCATATATAGTATAACAGGGGGAATCAGCCAAGACCAGGAAAAACATTTTAAATTCTAAGAATGTGGGTTTTTTGGTACCAAGATGGTTAATTTTTGTTTTACAGAATACATCAGTGTGTACACATAATAAAGCACATGTAGGTGTCATGTATATATATCTATGACCATAGTCACCAATGCAATGGTTCTGCTGACTGGGTCACTACATTGCTTGCTATGATCATACCTGGAAACTCTACGGGTTTTGCATGGAGACTCTGGGTTAAGTGTCGCTAGTGCGGGCAAACTCCAGGTCGGGGGAACGGGACTCCCCACCTAATAACTCTCCAAAAATGGTGTGTGTCTGCCCATCAACTTCAGCGGGACCTCCCATCCGCATTCTGCAATGGGGTGCTCCAGAGAGTTCCCAGGTATGGTTTTGATGATAAGACCTCTTATCAAACTCTACACCAGACTCACTTTCAGTACAAAAACTATTTTGAGAGTGGAATGTTCTACTACAGTATGTTGTAGGGTCTCCAACATCCTGGCCGGACAGGGTCTCTTTTTGTCAGCACTCACATCCTTGTTGACAGAATGTGACATCAGGTTTTTGACTAGGGGAAAACATGTGTGATTTTTGATTGGCTCACAGTGCAATTTACAGGATCTAAAGGTCTATGTCCGACTTGTGAAGATTGAGGATGGAAAAACTTCTTATATACTTAACGAAAAGATAAAAGAAAAAATGCTGCTTTTTACTACCATGACAGCATTTGTTACAGATTTATTGTAGATGTATGTTGTGGTTATATTTGGTCTATCCTACCCAAATACATTTGCATTTGCATGTCCAAATATATTTAAGCATAGAAGGTCCGTAAAGTGCACACACTGGGTTCAGTCATAGCAAAACACCGTAATGTCTACTAGTTAGTCTTTAAAGCCCCGGGGCTGTGTAAGAAATTAGTATCTAAAACAATTAAACAGCAATTTCCCAAGGCCAGAGGCCCATGTTTTGGAATCAGGGCGGCACATGGAACTAACTTCTCGTGCATTCCTTAATTTCAGAGATATTTTATGTAGTAAAATAAGAGTTATAACGTCATGGACCATTAGGACCAAACAAGTACCCGTGGGTGCAGCTTGTCTGCCCACACTATGTTAATGTTTAAATATTTCACCTTTAAGGTTACAAAGGGTTCAGGAGAGTTCTGTTGTTGGTCCCTTGACCAATGAAGGCTCACTTTTAGGGTGAAGGGCAAATCTTTTAGTGAAATCTTTTTCTGCTATACAATGCAGCTCTGTGCTAACCCCAGAATCAGATCTGTTCTAATTACAGATTCTTCTCTGTACTAATCACAGATCCTGCTCATTACTAATCTTGGATCCTGCTCTGTGCTAATCCCAGAATCAGATCTGTACTAATCCCATTCCCAAATTTTGCTCTGTTCTAATCACAGATCCTGCTCTGTGATAACCCCATCATAATCAGACCCATCATAATCCCAGAATCTGTTCTGTACCAACCCCAGATCTGTGCTAACCCCAAAATCAGATCTGTACTGATCCCAGATCCTGCTCTGTGCTAAACCCAGAATTTAATCTGTAGTAATCCCAGATCCAGCTCTGTGCTATCCCCAGAATCAGATCTGCACTAATCCCAGATTCTACTCTGTTCTAATCACAGATCATGATCTGTGCTAACCCCAAAATCAGATCTGTGCTAATCCCAGAATCAGATCTGTACTGATCCCAGATCCTGCTCTATGCGAACCCCAAATTAATCCCAAATACTGCTCTGTGCTAATCTCAGATCCTGCTCTGTGCTAATCCCAGAACCAGATCTGTAGTAATCCCTGATCCTGCTCTGTGCTATCCCCATAATCAGATCTGTACTAATCACAGATTCTGCCCTGTACTAATCTCAGATCCTGCTCTGGGCTAACCCCAGAACCAGATCTGTAATGTAACGATCCAAGAATCAGATCTGTACTAATCCCAGATCCTGCTGTGTGCTAACCCCAGAACCAATTCTGTACTAGTCCTGGATCTTGCTATGTGCTATCCCCAGAATCAGACCTTTCATAATCACAGATTCTTCTCTATGCTAACCCCAGTTCTGTACTAATCCCAGATCCTGCTCTGTACTAACACCACATTATGTTCTGTATCATTCCCAGATTCTATTTATTACTAATCCAGGTTAATATATGTACTAACTCCAGATTTAGATCACTAACCCAGATCTTTCCAGTTTTCTTATACTAAAAACGGTTACAAAACAAACCGCTCGTTTCTATGTTACCATGCTAGATGAAGACATGCTTCTGTTCTCTTAGACTTTTTATTCAAAGAATAGTATAAATAGAATCACTTCAACTTCAGTTTGCATTTCTTACCAGGAAATAAACAGTTATGGGAAATTCTTTCATTAAACTAGAACTTGTGGTTGACTGAATTATTTCATTTTGAAGATACAATTAAAAAAGAGTTACTTGTTACTACAGAATACAGTCTATACTTTTTATAATCAGGACCTGGGGTATAACACAAGTATAAGTATTCAGAAATAAACATCAATATTTTGGATTCCAGAATTTGGAACATCGTAGATTGGGAACTCATCAGTCCCACTTGTGACATTCTCTTTGCCTAAACCAAAGACTCTCTTAATGCTTATAATTCATAAGATTGTATTGTATTCTAAACGTAACTTCAGGATACCAAGTGACACAGCATCTGAGAGATCCAACGGCAAGCGGAAGGGATAAAACTCTAGGGGCATTAAGCCAGGGGGACTTTTGTGACAGCCACAGATAGGAACAGAGCTATGAATCAACAGAACAGTGTGATCCAGTGATGAGGACACACGCGTTTGTACAACTCAAGTAATCTGCATTTACTTAGAGACCAATTATATATTATGGAAAGATTTAAAGCAGCTAATATTCTAATCATGACAGTTCTATTACCAGAATGTTCATCTTGGTCTCGAAAGCTTGCAATTAAACAATAAATTGTATCATTTGACCTATACTTTTCTCCTGTTTTCTCAATGGCTAACACGGTACAAACCCTTTTATCAGAATGTTCATTCAAAGCTAAAATAGCTCTTTAGAGACATGACACAATTTAAATGTACAATTAATTATAAATCTCATTATATAATTGAATCTTCTTAAATAATAGGTTAATAGCAGATATAACTTTGTATGTCTTGAAGATATGATTAATTAATAAGCCTACAATAATCAGGTGATTAGAATAGCGATGCTGCATACGAAAAAATGATTATGACAAGAGAACAGGTGAGACTAGTTCATTAACTTGTAATTGTTACCAAAGTAAGTAGTGTTAAATGATTTAACAGGGTTAAGCAATTTAATGACCATAATAGAGTAAAGTTTACCTATCTTCACAAAAATAACATGTGTCACTCTACAGGATTTATATATGCATTGTGCTAGTTACTAGTAGCGAATGTATAAGTGAAAAGTTAGATTAGCTGAAAGGTTTTTGCTCTATACTTCTTACCAGCTCATACAGACAGAACAGGTGGTAAAATATGAAGGGTGGCCTACTGATCTATCCAACCTGCCCAGTTACACTGTGGAACATATGCATTTCTCTCTTTTTATCTATCGTGATTATCTATTGTGATCTATCTGTCGCATTTTGACATTTCTCTCAAAGGTTCTACATTCCCTTGACATCCGTGGCATGGTTTCTATCCTACCAACATTTCTCTTTGTATTGTAAGCTAACATCTCATCAACTAACATTCTCTCTCTTCAGCAGGAGTACCCTAGGGCTCTGCACTGGGTCCACTACTTAGTCTCTGCATACTCTCTCCCTCCGGCAACTTTTAAAAATACTTTGGCTTCAACTACCATCTTTATGCAACTGAAACTCGAAACTTTCTACCCACGCCCTCACCATAAATTCAAGAGAAGGTTATACCTAGCCTTACAGCTGTCTCTTTATGTGCTAATCATTTCATTACTTGTTTACTAGTTTTCTTTCTTTCCATATCTCTTCCCTACTGTCCATTCTCAATTCAGCCACCAGAATATTTTTTCTCCACCAGAACATCACTTATGCCTACACCAATACCCTAGCTCCCAATACACAATTAATTCATCCTTCTTACATTGAAGAATCTTCAGCTTTTATCCCCGTCCTATATCTAATCTCTGATATCCTGCCATATACTGTATATACACTGATCAACCATAACATTTTGACCACTGACAGGTGAAGTGAATAACACTGATAATCTTGTTATCATGGCACCTGTTAGTGGGTGGAATATATTATGCAGCAAGTGAACATTTCAGCCTCAAAGTTGATGTGTTAGTGGCAGGAAAAATGGGCAAGGGTAAGGATCAGAGCGACTTTGACATGGTCTAAACTGTGATGGCTAGACGACTGGATAGGAGCATCTCTAAAACTGCAGCTCTTGTGGGGTGTTCCCGACCTGCAGTGGTCATGCCTATCAAAAGTGGACCAAGGAAGGAAAAACGGTGAACCGGCTACAGGGTCATGGATGGCCAAGGCTCACTGATCCACATGGGGGGGGGGCGAAGGCTGGCATGGCCGTGTGCCCAAATCCAACAAATGAGCTACTGTAGCTCAGATTGCTGAAAAAGTTAATGCTGGTTCTGATAGAAATGTGTCAGAGCACACAGTACATCGTAGTTTGTTGCGTATGTGGCTGTGCAGCCGCAGACCACTCAGGGTGCCCATGCTGACCGCTGCCCACTACCTAAAGTGCCTACAATGGGCACGTGAGCATAAGAACTGGACCACGGAGGAATGGAAGAATGTGGTCTGATGAATCACATTTTCTTTTACACCATGTGGATAGCTGGGTGTGTGCGCATCGCTTACCTGGAAAACATATGGCACCAGGATACTATGGGGAAAAAGAAAAGCCAGTGGAGACAGTGTGATGCTTTGGGCAATGTTCTGCTGGAGAAACTTCGGTCCTGACATTCATGTCGTTACTTTAACACGTACCACCTACCTAAGCATTGTTGCAGACCATTTACACCCTTTCATGGACACGGTATTCCCTGATGGCATTGGCTTCTTTCGGCAGGATATTGTGCCCTGCCACAAAGCAAAATTGGCTCAGGAATGGTGTGAGGAACACAAGTTCAAGATGTTGACTTGGACTCCAAAGTCCCTAGATCACAATCCAATTGAGCATCTGTGAGATGTGCTGGACAAAAAAGTTAAATCCATGGAGGCCCAACCTCACAACTTGCAGGACTTAAAGGATCTGCTGCCAGATACCACAAGACACCTTCAGAGGTCCTTGCCTCGACAGGTCAGGGCTGTTTTGGCGCCAAAAGGAGGACCTACACAATATTAGGCAGGTTGTTATAATGTTATGGCTGATTAGTGTGTGTGTGTATATATATATAACCACTCTCTGCTCATTCTTAATACAGTCATACCTACTGTACCCTGGTGAAAAGTATATATGACTACACATTAGTAGAATTTTATCACAATTTTCTCACCAAGCTTTAATATTTCATATTGATGGCAAGTTATTTACTTTTATCACACAGGCTCAAAATAACAATTCTGCCCATTGCTTATCCGGCACAAAACTGTTTCTGTTTTGACCAAGTATCCAAAGTCGAACTAACTTATTTGTACTTACCTACATGTGTCACTACATTGGCCTCCTAGTAAATGGATGCCTCAAATACAAGTTCTAAATAAATCCACATAATGCCATTTAATACATCTAAAAATATATACAAGAGCGCATAAAAGGGCATTCATTGTTACTTGGTTAAACACAAAGCACCCTCAAGGCTTGTATATTGTGAGCACATAAAAAGCATGAGATAACCTTGTTTCTAATTTTGGAGCTAATTAAACAAAATGAAAGAAAAAATGTAAAACAGCTGCCCAAACTACTGAAGAATACCATCTTAACAAACCGAATAGGTACTCTGAGGACTCCACAACTGTTACTAATTATACTCTTTAGAACATGCAAAGGTGGGTGTAGGGTCTTGAATTATTATTAGATAGTGTTAATGAGCTACTTGTTTCTCAGCATTCTATAATGGGGAAAAGTCCAAATTTAAACATGATGGAATTAGACAATATGAAGGCCCAGTTGTAGTGCTTACAATAATATCTAGGCTTCTGTGCCATTAATAAAATTTATTTATTAACCACCATCGGCGGCCCTGCTGACGTCAGGGGAGTTCCTGCTTACGTCGGTGGGAGGTCCCGCTGACCTCGGGTGAGTTCCAGCTGACATTGGTGGGAGGTCCCACTGACATAGGGGGAGTTTCCGCTGACATCGGTGGGCGGCCCCACTGACCTTGGAGGCGGTCCTGCTGACGTCTGGGGGAAAACCCCCATGTAAAGGAATAAATTGGGCGGAGAGCGGGGCATGTGAAGACCCCGCAACCCAGAGGATTTGGGTCTTGACCCGGAGAACCAGAGGAGCAGTGCTCCCAGGTATGCAGATCACACTGGACTGGCCATCCCAACATTTACTCAATTAGTGACATGACTTTCAGCTAATAGGAAGTGAATGTGTATTTCCTAGGGTGCTTTGTAGGTAACTCTTAACTTCACTGACCACTCGACTTCTTAGTGAATAGACCCTAATGCAACATTTGGAATAAAAGAACCAAATATTTGTGAAATATAAATGTTCACAGTTTTTCATGTGGAACTACTTATAATAAGTCCAAACTGTTTTGGACAAGTGAGTTTTGGTGAAATGTTTACTATCTGTAGTTAAAAATGTGAATGCTTAAGCTTAAGTTTGCCTTCAATATTTTACTGCATCATTAAAATTAAGCAAAAGCAGCTATAAGCCTTTGTTACATACATCTAATCTGGTCATCTTTCCAGATACTACCAGATTTCAGAATATTACTTTGACATAATCATGGCTCTACTGCAAATACATGGGCAAGCAGAGGCTCGTCTTGCTATAGGAAGTATTCCCACGCAATGGGGGCTTTGTTTGGAATGCAGCATTTATGCTTATGATCCCTAAATCAGACATTCTTAGAAAAGTATTTTAAGGGGCCAGGAACAAAATTCAGTTACACTCTTGTAACAAGTTCTTATCACATTCCGATTCTTTACAATAACCATTATGTCCATATGTTTATATCTCAGAAGACCAGATTGATTTTAGTTTGAAGTTTGGACATGTTAAATGAGATAATGATGGTGTAGTCATACTCATTTTATTCAGTATTTCTTTCACTGCCATTGCATCCTGCAAAATTAGCAGAAAGTAATTTAGAAACTTTTCTCATTCATTCGCCACATGGCAAGGCTCCTGATAGCAAAGTCCATAAAGACATGGTTGGATGAGTTTGGTGTGGAAGAACTTGACTGGCAGCATAGAGCCCTGACCAGAACTCCATTGAACACCTTTGGGATGAACTGGAACGGAGATTGCGAGCTAGGCCTTCATGTCCAACATCAGTGCCTGACCTCACAAATGATCTACTGGATGATTGGGCAAAAATTCCCACAGAAACATGCCAAAATCTTGTGGAAAGCCAGTCGAAGCGTTTATAGCTGCAAAGGGGGAACCAACTACATATTAATGTCTATGTGTTCAGATTGTGATGTCTTAAAAGCCCCTGTTGGTGAAATGGCCAGGTGTCCCAATACATTTGTCCATATAGTGTATATGCACATTCACTAACACTGCTCAGCTACCCACTACATTTGCTCCTTGCAGCAATAAACACAGCAGCATATCGTCCATGTCATTGGAGTGCCCGTACCTTGAAATTGTGGTGATTGGCATAAGACATTTCTGCTGATTGTATTTAAAATTCAAACCAATAGAGACTTAGGATCCTAGGAAGTTTTAAGCTAAACCTGGAATCATGTTCCAAGAAAACATCTGAAGTTCAGCTTCTTATATCTGCCATGCAACGTGCACATTACCAGACACCATTCGTCGTTACCCAACAATTATCATTACTGGGTTAGCCTGGGCCAGCAAGGGCTGACAGAATAAGCTTTAAAACACAAGTAAATATTATTGCTTTAACAAGATAATTACATACTAATTCTTGTTTCATATTCATAGAACACACCCTCAGATCTTTGTAACACGTAACGTTTCCTTAAAGACGTTCCCATTAATTATGCTGATTGCTTTGGCTTGTGCTATCTATTGTACAAACCAAAATATATCATCTACATCTTATAAATAACATGTTTCCCTTGATCTAGGAAATACCGTAGATTGTTTTCCCTAAATCTGGTGTTGTCCTACAATAAGAAGCTAAATATTATGGAGGTTATACATGCTATTAATCAGACATCAAAAGCAAACTACCGTGTATTCCGGCGTATAAGACGACTTTTTAACCCCAAAAAATCTTCTTAAAAGTGGGGGGTCGTCTTATACGCCGGGTACTTACCAAGCCGGAGGTTCCCACGAAGCCACCAATCTCTCTAATCAATTGCCGGCGCGTAGCGATGAGGGAGCAGGGAAGCCCGAGGTCTGGCACTTCAGACCTCGGCTTCCCTGCTCTCTAATCACTAGGCGCTGGCTATTGATGCCGAGCGCAGGGATGATGTCATGTCCCGGCGCTCGGCATCAATAGCCGGCGCGTAGTGATTAGAGAGCAGGGAAGCCGAGGTCTGAAGTGCCAGACCTCGGGCTCCCACAACTGGATGGGAGAAAGAAGATAAGGTAAGAGATGGGGAGAAAGGGGAGAGAAATATATATATATATATATATATATACACACACACACACTGGTGTGTATACATATATATATATATATATATATATATATACTGGTGTGTGTATATATATATATATATATATATATATATATATACACTGGCGTGTGTATATATATATATATATACATATATACACACACACACACACACACACACACATGTATATATACATACGTGTGTGTGTATATATATATATATATATATATATATATATATACATATACATATACATGTGTGTGTAAAGGCAGGGGTGTGTGGTGAGGGCAGTGTATAAACGTGTATGTATGGACAGGCATATGTGTAGATATATATATAGATATATATATTATATATGTGTGTGTGTGTGTAAGGGCAGTGCATGTATGTATATGTCAGCAAATCAACCAGCAAATCACCGGTAAGGTACATCGCTTGCCGTGATTGGCTGGTTGTTGTACGCTGGGTAGAGGGGTAGTCTTATACGGCGAGTATAGTCCAAACTCTATATTTGGACTGTAAAAGTTGGGGGTCGTCTTATACGCCCAGTCGTCTTATACGCCGGAATATACGGTAGGCAAATCGGGGAGCTCGCTCACCGAAATGATGTGGTAGAAAAACAAATGCTTTATTGTAGACAAAGTAAAATATGTAAATCCACAGCAGCTATCCAATGGAGTATAAATAATGCTGGTAAAAATCTAACATCTTTCATGCATCCTAGCACTTAGTCATAGGTGCTATGATCCCACATTAAAAATTAATTGATGCGTGCCAAGGCAGTAAAATATGGTAGCAGCAGGGAACATCAAGCCCTTTTTTATTTATAAACCCTACGTGTTTTTTTTTTTTTAAGAAAGCGCCCTTCGTTTGACTATTTTGCTTTAATACATAGAGAGAGTTGCTCCTTTATGTATCTATGTTACTTAATGCTTTAACATAATATGCTGGTTAAGAGGTAAAAACAAAGAACAGTCCTAGATTTGCAGATGAAAGCAGATTGGAAAGAATGCACGTTGTCACCTAAAAATATGCCAGTGCATATCTGATCTAATCCATGCTGAAAAGTAGGTATTTTCGGGTTGAAGAGCTGGCATTTGCGCCACTGACTTTTCTTGGCAGTAGGGTTTCCTAGCCTAGCAAAAAGCTGTCCATGGTGTTAAATGAAGTAGCATGTGCTCCTACTAACTGTTTTGTGGCAGAAACACAAGTGATTTATCATGGAAAATTTTATCCAGGGTTTGGCTGGACTTTTCACACCATGTGACCTTGTGCACACCCGACAGGTCACAAAGAATTCCTCACTCTAATTATGCTTCAGATAAGACACTCCAGCTATGGCCCAGTCAGCTAAATAAAATAATACTAACAACTAATAAACTACAGTATGCAGATCGCATTATGGTCAAACTCCATTAAACACTTTCTTGGACACTTGGGAGGCGTTCTACTACTTTTAAAGTCATATAACATAAGTCCACATACAAAGGGGTCAACAGATAAATCACTTGATATGGTAATACATTGGAGGCACAAGTGAGACAGTTTACTGCTGGATCTTTAGTATAGTACGTTTTAATAGAAGGTAGAATGATGTCCTACCTGTGAATGTGATGCTTTTACATATCAGGACATAATAACAATCATCTGCAGGTCTAAACATTAAGGAAATACAACCTCAGATGAACAACAACACGTGACATATTATACCATGTTATGATTTATTTAATAAAAATAAAGCCAAAATAGAGTTTTGTAGTTGTAATAACACAAAGCCTCTTGGACATCAAACACAGTATCAGATCACCTATGATATAGTATGGGGTGCAATCACATAAATATTGACATACAACATATAAATCTGCATTAATCATTAGGCAAGTCAAGTATTACCACACAAAAAGCAAAATGCATGGATTCACTACCAAACCATATTGGAAAAACAGGAACTAAGGAATACACGCACAAACTTCATGTAAGTTTTCCTGTTCTTCTGCCTCAAATAAAACCTACTTAGCAATCGTTGCACCATGCACCACAATATGAATGTGCCATATGCCCTTGTGGATCCTGTGGTTTACCACCCCTATAAGAATAAAATGGTGCCAGAACCAGAGCCTCTGATCTGCCAGTGTCCCTAATTATTTTATTAGTGTTAAATAATAACAATAAATCTTTTTAAAAGCATTACAGTTAGTTACATCCTCAAGATCTACAAAGAATTTATGAACAGTTGTTCTGAGTACATAGGAATGTGGTATCAAAATAAATCCTGATCTCCATGGGGACAGAGCAGTCCTACGTCTGGCAAGTGAATATCCCTGGAGGACTGAGCTTGTAGTGCCATAGAACAAAATAGCAGGAAGTGAAATTATCGCAATCCCAATGGTCTCCCAAGAGTCTATGAGAAGAATAAAAAGTGCAAAAGTCATGTATAGTGTATGAGTAAAAATATCTGCTCTGTGAATCATGAGAACGTTGTGAGGACATAGTGAGAGCACTGAAATAATTCACACTGCATAGCATGAGATTTTGAGTTTTGAACATGTAGACACGGTTCACTATTATTAATCATGGCTATTTTTATGTTTGTGTGTTATGCAGAGCTGAATGAGCCATGGGGGACTCAAGGCCAACTTCTGGATCAACCTGGATTGTCAGGAGGGGAGAGGTGTGAGTAAGAACCGAGCCACAAGGAGCAAGTGGCTAAAGCACTAAATCACCTTCTGTCATTGCGCCCTCACCTGGAGGACATGTGTGGGTAGACACATTGACTCAAGCCATGCATAGTCCTTGTATAGCCTGTGCATAGTGTTTATTATTGAGAGTTGCTTACCTAACTATGGCCAGCTTGTCTACCTCTACACATAATCATTCTTTAATATTAAGCACAATGGTCATTTACAGGATCCCAGACCCCTTACTGCAGTGGGTGGGGAAGGTTCTTGGGCTGAATTAAGAGGAAATTCTATAAAAATGTTAACTATGCAATAAAAAGAAAGGTCGTTCAAATAGTTCATTTAACATAGGAGAAATGTGTGATCAATTCTCTTCTGCTGCACTTCACTTTATCTTCCAATCCACTGTAGAATCAAAGTTTGTGTCCCACAATGTAGTCTGAAGGTGGTAGAAGGCAGCCACTAGTGACCACTAACCACTTGTAGCCGGTCCACTCTATAATAAAATGCAAGACCACTCACGCTATCATTGACAATTTAGGAGGAGGCTAGGTCGGCAACAGAAATTGTGATAACAACATCCTAGCGATAACAAATACATAACGTTCATTGCCTAATGAAAAGATTAGTAGGTTATTGCTTTGTTTCATCTCTCAGTCCTGCTGGGAAACTTAGTTTCATTTGTAAAACAGAACTTCTCAGTCCTCGCGTTCCATGAAACCTGCGTTCCATGAAATGTTTTGTTTTTTTAAATGCTGGCACTACAAGTCACTAAAAGCGACACTACAAGTTCCAGTAATGCTATTTTAGCACTGAGAACAGCAGAGGAACCAGAGGATTAGCTTTGATTGATTACTACATGCCAGTTAACAATTTTTCTTATGGGATGAACTGTCCTTGAATCCTTTGAAGTGAGTAATGAGTTACGTTGTCCTTGCCATTATAGATAACAAGAGATTTGAATCTAAAAGCAAGACCACCTAATTAGATTTTCCGATTTATTTATGTTTCTATACTTAAAAAAATAGATTGCAAGATATACCTGGATCATAAAAGCTTGCTGCAGAAGTAAGTACATTCACATTCATTCACAATTTATTTTAAATGTAGCTGTGTCATTCTTATAGCACATAAAGCCTTAAACTGGCATAAGGTATGTGAATAATAGGCCCCACTTCAGTCAATTTTACTTATTTATTAAAAGCTTAGAAACTTAGAGAGCCCTGACATGGCTGAGGGATCATCCACATGACTGTCGTCTATTATGCTACAAAATACAAAGACATGCAATAAGCAGGGGGACACTAATAAGGGGGACACAGGGTACTTGCCCCAATAGGCTGATCTGATTAAAAACATTTTAACCTCTACCTCTCCCTCTACTTTTTCATGTTTTTTACTTGCAGCCACACTACCAGGCCTAGCCTTAAAAATGGAGACTTCTTGTGTTCCTTCAGCCAGGACTGGATAGTGCACATTGAGAGTGTCTCCTGATAATAAGCACATGGAATTCACGTTTATAATTATTATCTGTATGTTATAGCTACTTGGACATCAGATCACTCTGATAAATAGACAGTCTTGTGTCTCTATCTTAAAGGCAGTTCACTAGCGTGACACAATGTAGTTATGAAATGCTAAGCTCATCATAACACAAGCACTTTGCAATGTGTTACCAAAACAATTGCATCATTTACTTCCACTATGCTCTAAACCTAGCCTGACTAAGTTCCAGGCACTATAACAAATAGCCATGGAAATATGTGTGTGGTGATCTTTAAACTCATGCCGTTTTTCTACATCATCACCATACTTGGGAACTCTCCTGATTGGACTTGGAGTCTCCGGGTGAAGCCTTGCCCAGGGGCAACTGCCCGCTGGGCCGGCCCAAAATTCACTACACCGGAAGCAGGAGTGCAACAGGTCACGTACCGTGATGTTACGTAACCCAGTGGTAATATTGCACTGTACAAGCAGGCATAAGAAGAAACATCGGTCCAGGTAGGGTAGGGGTGTGAGGTATGGTGTATGGTGGATGGTGATGTGTGTAGTGAAGTGTGATGATGTAGTGATGTACAGTATGAGGTATAATTAATAGAGTGAGATGTGATGCGTAAGTATGGTTTAGAATGAGTGTATATGTGTGTTAGTGTGTGCTAATGTGAGTGTATATTTGTTTTGTTCGTGAGTGTGTGTATGTGTGCTATTGTGTATGTTGTGGGAGGAAATGGGCCACTCAGCTTTCCTTGCCCCTTGAGCCAGAAGGTGTCAGCCCTCCTCTCACTACTGTCAGTAGTGTCAGTTTCTTCTTTCTCGGAGCAGAGGGGCAGCATTTCGTCATGCCGACTCCCTGCCCACTTCCCATAGCACTAAAGGCTGTCTGGGCCTAGCCCTGCTCCTATGTGCTGTTAGCCCTGACCCATACATGGGTAGCCTCACCTTGACACACAGTTAGCCCTACTCTTTCACAAAGTCACCCCCAACAGAAGACCCCTTGAATGATCATCACTATTCCCCTCAACTGAGCGCCTCCTGGTTATATTCTCAGCTGATCTGAAGGTACAGTAGACATAAATATTTCTCACTACGCTATAGGTATGCCTAGTTGTAGATGAATATGTTTGCCATTAGAAAGACAAGAATCAACTTGTCTTGGGTAGAACTATTTAGCTCTCTAATATGGCCGGCAGCAGCATTTTTCAGCCTCTTTCCAGCGGTGTATTTGTAGCTTCTAAAGAAAGAGAATCAGTAGAAGCTTTATTAAAAACTGCAACAGCTAGTTCAATCCAAGCTTGTTTAGATGTAGACACAAATTGTGTCTATAACATAAATGGTTTATAAAACACTAAAAGGTTATAGTGTAAAGGCACCATATCAGGACCCCAAGAAGACTAGCTACCTACAACCCGAGGGGTCAGCCTGCAAAGAATGTAGCGTCAGCATTTCCAGAGTGAGTTGATATGTGTTATGGATGCTCATTTTTTCATGGTAAACTTCACAGCCAGGGTACCAGTGTAATAAAACAATCTGAGAGGTTTAAAAATAAATCATTAGTAGCATAAGATGCTGAAAATGTCTTTCTTTTACATTACATTTTACAAGTGTGGTTAAGTTACTACATAACAGATCAGGACGTAACCTTACCACGTTGCTAGAACACTTGGCAACATACCTGGACTGACCCCCATAACATGTCACAGAAATCAGTTGTTTAGGACACCTGGTTTTGTACACATGGTGCCACAAACTGTACACTGCTCCACTTCCTCACTCATCATATATGTTTGGGGCAGTACACAGCTTCTCAGACCATCAACAAGATAAATAAAGGTTCTCTGCAGGAGATCAGTGCCATGACGGAAGCTTACCCACTGGACCTCATGGAGAGAAGTCACTGTTCCGCATCATCCCATCATTATGTACAACGCACTCAGAGCGGCTGTAAAACCTGTTAAGCATTAAAGGTTGAAATACAGTCTAAAAGGCCAGTAACAGGCAAGAATTGCATGTTCCCTGCTTAAACACAGGTAGGAGAATCCAATAACGGACAAATCTGCTATACTGATTCATATCGCTGAACTTTGGAATATAATTAAACCATAGCCTTTACGTCTGTCCTTGACAACCGTATTGTTAACATAAGGGGCCTTTCGCATTTTCTGTCTCTTTTTAAGTGTGTCTGCATGTGTTGCCTGGCCTTGCAGAATCTGTTGGTGATACAATAAATATAATAAGACTAGCATATATGCCCTGAACACCCACAAAAGCCTGTGGACTCTGCTCCGCGTAAGCCTCCCATGCCTGTGGAGAAATGGTCGGTGCTCTGCGAACCAGGGGCCAGATTGGGACCCTCCATATGAATATATACGCAAACAACAAAGGTAAGCGGCACTCCCATCAAGTGAATTCCATGCGCTCTGCTGTGATGACGAAAATCTTCTTTGTTTTACGCACATAATTGAAAGAGGCACAAAGCCAGACACGTTTAACGCGTTTCGCACTAGGTGCTTGTTCATAAGCCTCGTTCTGTAGCATTTTTATTAACATGGTCAGATACTTCTACTTCAGACTCCTCTACATAAAGAGTGCTGACAGATTAGTAGGTATGTCGTTGATGATACCCAACAGAGACAGAAGAGAGCTCGTCAAATGTATGACGTCCGAAGAAGACGTTGGAAACTAGAACGCTAAGCAGAAGAGGGCCCATTCACAGTGCAGCAAGCATAATTGGACCTTGTTTCTAAGCCTTGATCACCATGACCGACAATTGCCATGGTGACATGCCTTTTATATGTATAGCGTTCATAATAATTAAGCTCTGTGTCACAGCTGAGACAGGGAATATCTAGGTATCAGCTAACAGGCTTGTCTTCCCATCATTAGTACGGCTAGTATTAGCTATTTAACTTTGGCTTTAACCTTGCGAGTGCGAGGGGCTGAGGCACATCTTCCCCATCAGGGAATGGGCCTGTATTCTGATTTTTGCTGTAGTTACACTTAAGTAACAATCTCGTTCACGGCTTGCACTAGAGAAATGTTTGCATTGGTTTGTTTCAGGTTAAACTATTCATAGATGCCTAGTTTAAGGTAAACCACCCATCCTATCACGTGATATACTGGTAAAAGGCTATTTTATTTCATTCATCTCCGTAAATTACCAACCAAATATTAAATGTAACTTAGACCATCTAGTTATGCATTTTCAAGGGCTAACACCAGTGAGCTAGTCCTACAGGAAGCCCTTTCACTGACTGAACTTTGCACTATGCAGAATCAGTCCTTTTTGCAGAAGAAATGGCCATTATATGCTTTTTAACATATATATAATAGCTGAGTGGTTCCTTAAAATGTATAAGGCGCCCCCCCACTTGCAAATGCATGGGGGCACTAGGCAGAATACCTCGTATCTGTTTCCACCTGATTTCAATGGGAGGACTTTTCTGCCACTGATTGGCTGCTTCGATCAGCCAATCAGAAGCACAAATTGCCCAACTGCATAGCAGGCATTCTGTATCCCTGTTGTAAGCGTTTTTTTATCAACATGCATGTGTTAAGATGCTATTGTACAGTAAATCACTTTACTGGAAATGGCCACTCATGGGCCGGACGTGGCACACGTTACCCGTTCTGTCTGCGATTCTCACTAAAATATTTGTTGATTTATTATAATGATATATTTAAATCATGTTCATTGTAATTATTCATCTGATTTATTACCACGATTAAGCTAGGATTATTAGGGAAAATTATGCTAACATCTTTGTAATTGATATTTCTTCCTGCGCGCGTCTACGTGCAGGGCTCATTAAAATAATTTATGTTCTGAACCATACACCATCGGGGTTCAGTGTAAAAGGTGAAACAGAACAGGTGCTTACGGCATTATGTAATGAGATATTCCCAGCGATCATACAGTTTCCACTTATCTTGCTCTAACAATGTGTTCTTCTTTCTGTTGCATGTACTTTATTTTATATTATGTAAAAATAAGCTAAATGTGGTTTTGGTGAGACTTTAATATTTTGTGCTATTGCCATAGAAACCATTAAGATGGTCCAATTAGAAGCAATATTTAAATGTAATTTAAGTTTTGAAAGGTGTGATACCCCATCATGGACCCTGCCATGTCTCTTTATATCATCTTGTTTTGTGCATTTTGTACAATCTGTATATTTTGTACCTACACTTGATGTACATACTAACTAATTAAACACAATATCTGTATTACTACTTTAAACTTAATTATCATAAAATAATAAAACCCGTTGGGAAATGTACTGGCATGTTTAAGGAAGCCTGCAAGAATCAGAAGCTGAAAAATAACATTATGATTCCTAAGATCTGAGCTATAACTCCTCACCTATTGTTTGATCTTCTTGACATTACTGGTAACGTTATTCTATGACACTATGACATCATGCACTTATACTATATAGAAGGAAATGTAGTTTAATAAAGAGGAAATAAATAGCGGCTTAGAGATTGTTACTCGAACTCTTGGGATTCCAAATGTTTCCTTAGCATGACAATAACCGTTATGGGTTCAGCAGGTCATGCAGAACAGTCCTCAATGGTTTTTGTGATGAGCAGTCCATGGCAGTTTTATGGGCCTCATCAATATAGTTGCACTGGTTCCAACACTTGAAAATAAGCTAGAAATGAAATAAATGTAAATTTTCTTTTATTTATATACACTGAAAGGTGCAAATGGAGGGCATCCCAAAAAAAACCACGTAGCAGCTATTGATGTGCAGCTGGTGGATTGCAATATCTGCTGACCAGAGCACCCAGTGGGGCACAGAGTGATAGACCCATGACCCAAACCCTTTCTGTGCAGTCTGGCCAATCGGATCTCTAGAAAAAGAACTCACTCGAGAGATCCCAAGGATTATATATCTTGTTCATTTATTAACAGGTATGCGTGATCAACCTGGTACACTTCACTTGTCATTCATTCTACAGTGAGGATGTTTGAAAATGTGGCTACCACCTGGCTTTAAGACCAATGACTTATCAAGGTCTGAATATTACATCTTGAAATACAGGCAGACTAGATAGTTCTTATCTGCCTTCAAATTCTATGTTTTTTAAATGTCAAGCGGAATATCCACTTCTGTAACAGACCTGAACAAATTCCAAAAAATGCTAAAAATTTGTTACCAGGGTATATAGAACATGTACTGAGCCTTCAACTGTTCTAAGAATAAGGTGAAATTAAGCTACTATCACTTTAAATAGTTAGAAGTATAATGTGTGCTGTTCTACAAGTGTTCTACAAAGGGACCATGCTTGAGGTTTCACAGTCCCAATCCTTTGAATGCTGGTCACTGAACACCAAAAGCTGAATATTTATACCTACAAAGTAGCAAGTAAAAGCATGCATGTTATCTAAGCCCTACGGAATATGATGTCACTCTGTAAAACAATAAATAATAATTGCAGTAATCCAGTTTCCTTTTGTATTTCCCTCCTGACCCCCCCCCCATGGATCATACCAGGCTTTGTGATATGCATAGGGGGCACCTATACTGCTGAGGATTCTTTCTGATCTACTGAATACCAGGATGTCAATTGTTCCCTGACTGTTCCTTTAATTGTCCCCAATGCCCCAGGGAAGGGAGGTGACAATTGCCTTTTTTGATTAATGACCATAAGGAATGAATAATAATGATTATAAGGAATATTATCTGCAAAATGTGCTTTTCCCAGCAAATAATGAACTGAGTGTAGGTACAAGAGTTCTGCAATACTTCTGGTAACCCTACTCCAGTAGTGCCTCACAGCTGTAGAGTGTGTCTGGCACACATAGACAGTTGGATTTACCTGCATCATAGAAGGTGTCCAGCACAGCCGTCTCCCCAAAGTCCAGCTCCCCGAAGTTAACGCTGCTGAACTGGGCGCTCTCCCCCTCGCATGCCCGGCGCAGACACTGCAGGGCTCCAGCCTCCGGGCTGCCCCCCTGGGCTGATTTCAGGCTGTCATTGAGGACATAAACTACCCGAAGTGACCTCTGTTTGCCCAGGAACTGAGCACACTCTATAGGGGTGTCCGGCACAGGTCCTGCTGACAGGGTGAGCTGCTGATCCATTCCTGACCATGGCTGATCCCGCATGCACCCTCCAGGGTCCTCCTGAGCTTGGACAGCAGAGGGGACACAGTTCTCCATGACTGAGATTATAAAGCAGGCAGGAACACCCTCTGGGGCAATGATGTGTTTAGCACCAAATGTAAGCAGATGTAGGTCACCTCATCTCTTTGGGCCACACAGGGACACACGATCAGCGCAGGTAAGTGATCAGCAGCAGGGTCCAAGCATGTGAATGGAGTAGTGAAGAGCAGTATTTAACATGACCGGCTTAGCTTGTTGGCGTTAAGTTCTAGAAGGCGGATCTGAGCAAGTGATAAAAGAAGTTCTCCAAGTCAGTTTACTCACTGCTCCAGAGGCAGATCTAACTTGTGAATGCACATACTTAGAATCTCCGTGCAATGCTTTCCAAAGACAGCTGCAGGATCCCAGATAAGGCTAGGTCTGGGGGCAGATGCACACAAGCTGGAGGCAATTTCAGACTTCTGGAGTATGTCTCCAACATGCAGATGTGAGAAGATAGATCCAGGCTTTGTTTTTTTTCCACGTTTGCAGTTAAGCACTGAGCCAACTGACAAACACCGTGCACACTGTATGCAACGTCTGCCCCAGCATGTCTCACTAACAGGCTCACCCACCCCGCATGCTGCCTTCAGAACTTTGGGCTGGACCAGCAAATGATTACTTCTCCGGTAGCCGGAGGTTCTTATCAGCCGGGGTCTGTCTGCAGCCTGATGTCTTGTCCTAGAGGTTAGCAGGGCGGAGAACTGTTCCAGATTCCCCTCCCTTTCGTAGCACCTCCTCCAAATCTAGTCCTTTACAAACAGGGCAGAGTGAGCTTCATCGCGACAGGGCAGTGTGAAGTTCATCGGGACAGGCAGTGTGAAGTTCATCGGGACAGGCAGTGTGAGCTTCATCGCGACAGGGCAGTGTGAGCTTCATCGCGACAGGGCAGTGTGAGCTTCATCGGGACAGGCAGTGTGAGCTTCATCGCGACAGGGCAGTGTGAGCTTCATCGGGACAGGCAGTGTGAGCTTCATCGGGACAGGCAGTGTGAGCTTCATCGCGACAGGGCAGTGTGAGCTTCATCGGGACAGGGCAGTGTGAGCTTCATCGGGACAGGCAGTGTGAGCTTCATCGGGACAGGCAGTGTGAGCTTCATCGCGACAGGGCAGTGTGAGCTTCATCGGGACAGGGCAGTGTGACCTTATTCAGGCAGTGGGTGATTTTATGACCCCCTTTCTGCTTTCATTCATCTCTGACTAATAGGGGACAGGAGGTATGTTGGGAGGGACACTTTTGAGAGGAGGGGGGTACTTCCATTGAATACTTCTAACTTTAGGAGTGGTGATGATTAAAAACAATTGACAAGTGCAGACACACAAAGCCATGTCACTGCCAGGGGCACCAGTGTAAAGGCAGGGGGCGAGTATAAAAGCATGCACAGGTTTAACCCTTCACGTATCGGAGAGCAGATCAACTTTATAATTGTATTTCCAGTGTTTTGATAATTTTGATTTTAATTACAATTACTGCCTTCTCTATGTATTGTGTATTTAATGCTAGCTTAGGGAATGTGTTGATATTTAAGTTAAAAAAAAAATAGTCTGCGCAAATACATAAATTTGGCCAAGTTCTAAATAAAATAAAAACAAGACCACGCGCACAGATACATACAGAAATATACAGCATAGGGTATGTTCACTGACCCCATTGTTTCAGGACCCAAGAGAGTCCTAAAGGTCGGTTGGCTGCATCTTAACTTTACATGCATCATAAAAAAAAATCACTAATTCACATCAATATGTAGTGCATTATACAGCGGTATGTAATATAATGGTACTATATAAAAATAAATACTAGATTAAAGGAACCAACACAGAGGCAACTGTCTTTCAAGTTTCCTTCCAGTTGGGCAACTTGCTGTTAACAGCTTTATAATATAAAACATTATCATCAGGATAGGGCTTGGAAAGGGGCAGAGGGGCAATTGCATCCGATGTGGCTCTCATGTTTAAAGTTGGCCACTGCCTAAACCCGTTTCTTAAGTGTTAATTGGAATTTCAACCATCAGTGTTTCTAACGTTAAAAGTACTAAAAGCAGCATTTACTTCCCGACTGGATCCTTTCCGTCTTTGAATATGCTTTATATGTATATCATTTTCAGAAGGGGGAAAACATGGCACCTATTTGAGATTGCAAAGCTTATCTTGGAGATTTCATGCACTTATGCCAAAGGGCTGGAACCCCATCCTTGTCTTTCTAGCCAGTTTCAAGTGGCCAAGGCCAAGGTACCGAGTGTGACACATATGATTTGTTACAAGTACTCAGTCTCACATCGCTTGCAACATACGGTAACTACATCAACTAACTCCTTCCCATCATCTGATTTCCACATCATACTACTTAAACAACTGTTTCACTTTGAAGCTCACACTTAGGTAAAGTTATCTATACCATAGTCCACTCTATATGTTGCTGGTAAGTCTCTAAATTTAACAAACAGCTCATATTTATGAAACAGCTCCTTCATACGAAGGTCATCATAATAAGGAAAATGCAAATAGCAGCATTAACCCAAGAGAAGAAGGAATCTTAAGTTGAATACCATTCATTGGGCCAAACAACAAGTATTTAATAATTTTAATATCTAACATAGCATAAAGAAACATTAGCGATGGAACATTGTTGTACCCTAAAGCCTGGCCCAGACTGGCTATCTGGCAAATACTGGGTGGGCTAAACAAACAAACTAAAACTAAATCTTTAGTCTTTTTGCATCTCGTTAAAATACTGGAGATAAATACATAAAAGGTTCCTCATCTAATCTTGAGATAAAGGTTGGCCCAGGACCAGTAAGTTCACCAATTGATATGATATAGCAGAGTAGGTTAGCAGTTAAAACTAAAGTGCCTTCCTATCATCTGGCTATAGATGTATGTCACTAGCAGAGGGGTAATCAAAACGCCTATGGTATACTATCAAGATTTATAAGACACTAATACTGGGTGGGCCACTGGCTAACAGAACCACACATTCATCCGATCTGCCTGCAAAACAATTTTAAAGTGGCAGGACCGCCCTGTCATTGCTGGTCCGAACGTGCCATAAACTAATCTTTGTAGTGTTTACTGATTAATATAGCGTATACCGCCTTAACATGTTCTCAGGATCTGCATGATTACTTCTCTCCTTTATGATATCTTGGTCCTATTGTCACACTGCCAGTGGTGTGATGGGGAGATGGGAGAGAACTTAAGGACAGGAAATCAGGCACACATGCCTCGGCTTCTCTTCAAAAGAAGATTGACAAAATGTGCAATCTACTGCATATATATATAGATATATATATAGATATAGATATAGATATATATATATATATATATATATCTATATCTATATCTATATATATATATATATCTATATATATATGTCATAGAATAATGTAGTTGTGGAAAACAACTGTGGCTGCTCCCCTTAAAGCAAGCAACCGAGAAATGTAAACCTGCTTGGTTCACTGAAACACAAAGACAGTTTACTTCACTGATCCCTAAAATAGCAGTGGCTGCTAGTAAAAAAATACATTCTGTTTTTTTTTGTATGTGTGTCGTAACAAAAGTATGCCTGCAACTTTTAATAAAATATAATAGTTATGAGAATTTCCTAGGCCACCTTTTTAATATGTGACATGATGCAACAAAACAGCTTTCAAATGTAGATTATTACCTCAGTTCTCAATTGTGTAAAAAAAAAAAAAGGTAACCATTTAAATACCTTAGAGGAAAACAATGTATGTATTTCCCTCATATTGCAAACACATATGGCAACCAAAGGGTTTAAGAAGGGGCCAAACTGGAAAGGAGCCATTGGTGTTATAAACCTGTAAGGCGCTAAAAGCAATAATAGGAGATTTCTTAGCCTATTCTGCTTGCCAAAAACTCAAGAAAGCTATTATAGAAATAGGATTAAGATATTAAGAAATTTTGAATTGAATTCCCTGGAAAGACTTTGGATATGATTAATAGCCTGTCACTAATATTAATAAAGACATAAAAAGTTATGTTAGGATACCACGACTAGGTTCATTTGAGATGTATAGTTTAAGTGACTTAGGAGGGTTACCAGGAACTTACATTTTACTTGCCAATAGGACTCTCAAGAACTATTTATTCATACATGAGAAGATTGCCAGATACCAAGTGACACCCACACCGTCTCAGAGACTCAAGGCTCCTCTCAGCCAGTGCTCCTTTCAGCCAGTGCTCCTCTCAGTCTGGCTCTTACACAGCCACGCTCTCTGGAGTCTGACTGCCAGGAAGTGATGTCATCCCGACGCTCTGACTTCCACCTATGTGCAGGGAGCTGGAGAGGATGCATGCCTGCCCCTACAGAGAAAGGACTGGTGATTTCTCTAGCTGAGCCGCAGAGGAGAGGCCCTGGTCACTATCCTCAAAGGTGTTGTTGCTAGGGTTGCTATCTTCTCTTCAAAAAAAATACTGCTCATAGTTGTGAGTTGGCAAGGGTGGACAAAATGGGCAGACACTAAATGTTGCATGACCCTACGAGATTCAGGCTCCTCGGTACAGCTACTCTCTGACAGTGGTACACAACAACTCCCATTAAATACTGAGCCAGACACAGTTATTATATTATATTATATATTATATAGTGATCTAGACACTGAGGGTGGTACAGTGCAACTCCTATCATTATATAGAGATCCAGACACCAACCGAGGTACAACATAACCCCTATAATTATATAGTGATTCAGACACTGAGGGTGGCTGAAGTGGGAGCTCCCCCTTTTAAGGAAGCTCCCTGCTCCCCCGTCACAAAAAAATACCAGCATTGCATTGCTGTATTTAACGTATGCCGGCACCAGATTCAAATGGCTGATTACGAGCAGGTGGCGATCCTAAGTGTTGCAGGCTCACGAGGCAGCTGCTGTGGGCCCTCTGGAATGACTGGACTTTTGCCCCGCTTTAAACATGGCCCTGGGTGGAGCCCTAGGGATGGACATCATATCCTGGCACTTAACAGAGAGAACGGTGATGCAGAGATTAGCTACGCAGACATTAGCAACAGATTAGCTAGCACTTCCCTTGGTTAAGTCTAGGGCAACCTCCAACCTAAACACACCACTCATGACCACACAAGACCTAGGAGAGCAAGGTAGGTTGTGTGTGGCAGATAATCTTGCCTTGGGCCTGGTCTATATATATATCACTGATCATAACTCTCACATAGAAATGGAAACCTTGGGGTCAGCAGACCTGAGAAGTTACCATAAATTATGTGTGTGCATGATTATTATTATTTATTGCTTTATATGGCACCATCACATTCTATTGTGCTGTACAATGGGTAGACAGGACATAACAAGTAGTATATAACATAACAATTTGACTTAGAGGAGCAACAGGTGAGGAGGGCCCTGCTCAAATGAGCTTAGGATGGTGAGATGTCACAACTGTCTAAACCCCATGAGGTCAGTTGTGTAATGTCTAAATTAAGGATTTCTCTAAGGATGGGGTTTGGATTCAATGTCATAATAAGTTGACTAATAACCCCCCAAAAATGTGACATGTGAATGTGGATTCATTATGCACTGCTGTCATGCATGTAATAAAATATTTCAAAACTGATAATGAAAATACTGGTAATAAATATTATATTCCCTTATATACTGTACATCATTGTCTTTAAAGAGCATAAATGCCATAGCCTGCACTGCAGACCAGTACGTAACCCATCCTTGTCCAGTTATTGATCCAAAATGGTAAGTGTGAGGTTTTGGTAAATGATGGATCTGTGAATCAATGCACTGATCAATGTACATGCGTATTGTCTAATCAATCTGACAGGCCTTGTGTGACAGCATGCTATCCCAGTCTATTACCAAAGAGATTTTTCTAAATTAGAAAAAGCTCTTGTAACAACAATTGACCTTGACCGAAATGTCTCAAAATTGGTAAGACTGTCCACTGGCTTCTCAGGATGTCTCATGTGGCCAAACTTTTTCATATTGTGTATATTGTGCTTTTTCTATCCTGTGTCATGTAATATTAGCAGAACAAATAATGTTGAAATATCTGGGTAGTCTGGTCAATATGGTTCCATTAGCCAAATAGTAACATGTTAAGAACAGTAAGGGATTATGAAAATGAGTAAATGAGTAAATCGGGAGGTTTTAATTATAATTGGCACCATCCGACGTTCATAGCCACAGTTTATTTTTACTCTTTCCTTTTCCTTGTTATAGACCATATAATAAACATTCAGAATAATATCTGGGGCTGTGCTGGTAAGGCACAGTGTAAAGTACAATTACACCAAAGGGTTATTGAACCTACTGAAATCTGCTCTTATAGTGTGCTCAGGATCCCAATATGTGCACCTAGCTTTGACATGTACCGTAATATGTGTTTATTTTCTGCAACTCACATCAGACCGTACATACATGATTGTTGCTATATACTTAGGATATAGATTTGTTTGTGAAGGGCCCTCCTCACCTGTTGTTTCTGTAAGTCAAATTGTTATGTTACTACTTGTTATGTCCTGTCTACCCATTGTACAGCGCTACGGAATTTGATGGCGCTATATAAAACAATAAATAATAATAATATACTTAGATAGAAATTTGAACAGGGTCCTCCTCAACTGTAGTTTGTGTACATCATCTTGTGTTATAAACAAATTGTTATGTCCTATCTACCCTTTGTACAGCACTGCAGAATATGATGGCGCTATACAAAACCATAAATAATAAAAATAGTAATAATAATATAAAGAACCCACCTGCAAAAAACTGCATTTGAATTTCACACTTGAACAGCCTTATTATTCTAATTGAAGTGTATGTCATATTTTAACTGAAGCTGAAATCAAATATTTTTACAAATATTCAAAATATAGAAGGCCATTGTTTGAAGATAATCATTACTTGGTTTATTTTGGAAATACACAATAAATGTCACTCATAGCAGATAAGCCATATGGTAACAAGTGGGCAAAGCAAATATATTACTTCTCAGCAATCACTATTTTTATAATACTTGACTTTTTAATCTCTAATTTGCAGATGTATATTGTAATAGAAGTTGGAATAAACAAAAAAGAAAGGTTTATATCCTTGCAACATGAATTACTACACAGACAATAAAGAACTTGTATTTATTGTAAGCTAATTTGAACAGGGCCATATTTATCTTTTATATGGCGCTATATAAATCAATAAATAATAATATTTTAATCACAACACACTACTCTAATAACATATATATATATATATATATATATATATATACTTGTTTAGGCAGACCTTTTTATTAGTATATAATGAAGTATATAAGTCTGTGGTGGGTTTGATAAGCACAGTCTAATGCATGTTCCAAAGCATTTCTGTGCTTGGAAAATTGTGAACATTATAATTAAGGCAAACATTACACCTTATAGCCAAAATAAATAATGTGGACTTTGAGACGTTTGCAATCATGTATTTAAGATTCTACCAATAATATTTTATTATTTTATTGCTCCGGAAGGTTTCAAGAAAGAAAATGAATGTTAATCCATGTACAAAGAAAAACTGGCAAACCTAACGGTGGATTGTCATGCAAGATGGAAGATCAAATACGGGACTTAATGACGTGATATGGACATGCAGGTACATACAGGGTCATCTCACGTATGTCAATAAGGAATATTGAATCTGTCATTTGTTATGAATGACATGCTGGTCAGAGACAATGATTGGTATATGAATTATTATCCCAAAAGCAATCAATTATAAAAACTAGCATAAAAAGGGGACAATCTCAGTTAAAGGAGCAGTGTTTCATGTCAAAATGTGACTTCTTTACATTAATAGCTGTCTCCCGCCCTGCTGGGTCTCTGCACATGCGCGTTCACACATTCTCAATGCATTGCGTTCTAGTGAGGTTAACATGAATGGAAGAGAGAACATGCAGAGTGTTTCACATAGAAATACTCTTCACAACAATGGAAAATCACATGCACTTTTGGCACAATTGTTCCTTTTATGTGTTTCCCCACAGCATTATGTGCCAAATTGACTCTTTATATATAACCCAGGCCTGGACTGGCAAATGCGTAGTTGGCTAGAGCCTATTACCACCCATCTACCTTCATTGCTGCATGTGCTGGCAAACGCTGGCCTTAAAGTGCCAGGAACAATTTTAATCCCCAGTCAGGCCCAATAACCATATTAATCTCCATAACCGTATCTAGAGTGGGACAGAGTTGTAGCAATGCCCCAACAACAAAACATTCAGGCACCAGTGTGTGCTGTTAATTGCCTGTGCTTGTCATCACCTTCATTTGAACTGTCTCTTATTTCCCTATCCTAATCTCTTTTTTGCCCACATTTTACCTCTATTACCCTCAATTATCCAGTTCTCACACACTCACTGATGGCCAGACCTAAAGAAAAGCTTTTGTTCTATAATTGGGAGGAGTAATCTTTGGTTCCACCCGCTCCTCCCGTTGGCTCTGCCCACTCCCCACTCCTTTCCCTACCCATTGTTAGCTAGTCCCATATACCTAACTTGTCTTTGCCCTAGTTCCCATAATGAGCAGGAAGGGTGAGCTCTGGGGGACCATCCGTAGGAAGTTCCCTCTTCCTTTTCTTATCTGAATACTGCACAGTACATATAATTGCTGTTCCATGAATCCTTGGTGACGTTGACCTCATCACCTTACTCCATTTCCTCTAGCCATTATGACAAAAATACTTCTTAGTTTGGTGTTTTGTCCATGAATCTCTATTCACACGCGATCATCCAGGTTGCAGAGACAGGCCAGACAGAAAGATGGTTAGAGGCATGGCAAATCAGACTCCTTGTTCCAGTGAGCTGGAGTGTCTACTGCCCACTTTATAGAAAGACACATCTTCTCTACTGTAGAGTAATTTCTATCTTGTGGATAAAACAATAAAAAATAATATTATTATCATTAAGTAAGCTTTCTGCTCAAGTACAATATTGAGTGATCAAACAACGCTGATTGGGCACAAATTTCTTCTTTTAATTTTCCAAAGGCCTTTTCAGTTTCTTGGGACCGTTTTACTGCTACAGGGCTTTTGATTTTGTAAGGTAATTTAAAGCAAAGCCAATTGTAATACCCAATTATACTCCGGAAAGTTCTCACCTGCTCCTTAGTAATTGGTTGTGGCCAATTTCATATGGTTTTCATATGGTCGAGGTTTCTAGAAACTGGGGTTAGGAGTTAAACAAGGAGCTCCAATTGAGATGGTGAGATTCCCGGTATTCACTATGTATTACCACATTATCCAAATCTTCAGCCAAAGTTTACTACATAAAGCCTCTATATACTGGAAACTACTACTATTTGTTTTATAAACTACAATATATTATTTCTATGTTGTTCTGCTTAGTTCCTCCTCTGCACCCGATTGCTAGCAGTCAGCCTTGGGTTGTACCTAGGGACACTAGCCTAACCTTCTTATCTGGCTCATTTGCCTCTGGAGGTCTGTGCTGGAGCTAGGCGTATAGGGTGTGGGTACTGCCCTCAGACGCATTAATGACTCTGTCGGTTGCCATGCTTTATAGTGTGTTTACCAGTCTGTCTCCAGTAAGTTGCCAGGCATAGGTTCATTTGGAATGTGGGCCTGGTACTACTTGCCGGTAGGTTCTTCTCCTAGGTTTTTGTTTTGCCTTGTGTCCTTTGCTACTTGTCCTTGTGTTTTGTTCTTCGTGTGTGTTTTTTTTCTCCTCTGTCAGCTTTGGTCTTTTTTTTGGTCCTCTTGTTGGTTGTGTCCAGAGGCCAATCCATAGAGGGAGGGTGTTCTACTTAACCCTCAAAACACAGACCCCCAGTGGGTTGTGACAGCTTAAGGAAGTATGAGCTAATGCATTGAGATATCCATTGGAGACTGGCAGACCGAAGAGACAACCCACAGTCCCGTCAATGCAGATTCTATGGAAAGAACCCTCCCTGACACTGTCTGGAGCACCAAACCTTGTGAGTAAGTTCTGATTTTTTTAAGATGCAAAAGGCGTATTTTCTATTTTTCTGATCCAGCTGCTGGGTGGTTAAAGTTAAAAGCGCTGAAGTTAAAGGGTTTTACTCTTCTCTCCTGTTCTCCTTTTCTCTTCCCCTTTTGCACCAGTTTCCTCTCCTCTGTCCCTCCTTTCTCTCTCATCTCTCCCCCCTCATCTCTCCTTTTGTTCTCTTTTTGTCTTTTTTTCCTCTCCCTTTTCGCCTCAACTAAATTCTCCCCTTCTCTTCTGTTCTCTCTTCAAACATTTTAGATGTCACCCTGACCACAACCCGGATGGCTACCCTAGATAGGCGCATGCAGAGACAGGAAATGGAGTCAAACACCTCTGTACTGGGTTTTTTATTTTCAAATGCATGGTAGAAGGTCTGGTATTTAACTTTAGCATTGAACAAAGAGCAATACCTATTTAAGTGTTACTCAATATATTTATATTGTAGAAACAGCCAGATTTCACTAGTGTATGAATGTTCATGTGACTAAGTTTCTGTATATACGGTAAATGCAATACGTGAAACACTTCCTGTTCTTATTTCCTGGCTCGAACGCTTGGAATATACCTATCCAATCTACACGTTTGATTTCTACATGCCCCATTTCACTGGCATCAAACCATCCCCATTTTTTTATTGTTTGTTATCATATAAAGACAATTATTCTTATTAGCTGTTTGCTTAAAATAATAGTGTCTTCAAACAGGAAACAACTATGATTGCCAATTGAAAAATATATCTTATAATTGCCTTTATTTGAATGTGAATTTCTAGATTGTAAACTCATTTGAGCAGGGCTCTCGTTATGTTATGTCCTATTTATTAATTGTACAGCACTGCCGAATATGATGGCGCTATTTAAAACAAATAAATAATAATAATATGAACATGTCTTGCTGAAAGAGAAATGTTAAAAAAACATTCTACTTTGCACAATTTGCGAAATAAAAAACTTTTTAGGTTTAATTTAAAAAGGAAATAATGTGGATTTTCTTCCTCTTGTGTGAACAAGTGACCTCTTTTTACCTCTTTCTGTTATATTTTAGATAAACCCATTTCTGTGTTTCTCGCATTATTCTTACCTGGGCGACTTTTTATTAAAAAAAATATGACTATTCCCCCAATACAGTCTATATTCCTACACAAGCTAAAAATAAGTTGTCTGTATACATATTCTATTAAGACTATATATATATATATATATATATATATATGTTTGTATGGATTTGATTGTTATGCTTAATATCTGCATTGCTTTTTTGTTCTTTTTCTCTACATTTTCTGTTTAGGCAAATCTTAAAAAATGTATTTTGTATTCAATGTAATGTTTTATATTAGCAAATTAAATGAATAGTAGAAAAAAGAGAGGAGTGAGGGTGAGTCAGCAGTTACATAAAATGCATACTGTATGTGGGGAGGATTGGGGTGTCTATTGACAGGGGGGCAAAATTGTTAATTTTTTATTTAATATTTTTTTTACTACTATTATCTTTCAATGACCTGCATGACGCCTCTGTGAGAGCATGAACACAGGCAGAGAGGCAGGAGGAGAATAGATTCCATCTCCCCCCTCTCTCTGAACTGGTTTGTTCCATGGGCACTTCCTTTCTGTAGCGGGAACAGAGAGTGCTTCCTGTGACAGGGAGTGTGTCTGTGTAGACTGTAGACAGGTGGCCTGTTTTGTGGGGTCACCCCTTTGTGTGTACAGATGCATGTAGGGTAGTGAAGCCAGTGTACTGTGTTAGGGCCGTATACACTGAAAAAAACCTCAGGTAAGAACTATTCAGATGTTCACAGCAAACGGAAGGCCATACTTTTTGCAAATAACACAATTATAGCTGTACCTTACACCTTTTCTGTGGCTGAGCAAGCAATAATTTGAATGCATTATTTGTCTTTTATTATTTATTAACAAAACACCATGGAGAAGAACGTAATTGGTATACAGGGGAGGGCATTCAACCTGAGGGCCAAGTCCAGCCAAGTAGCCCAGCAATAAAGCAGCCTGGGGCATACCTCTCAGACAGCATGCTTAGTGTATATTAATCAATACTGTCTAAAATGCATTTACAGAAAGCGAATCCATAGAAATCCAATAAAAAGAGCACAGAGTGGAACTAAACAAGATGTAAATAAATACTGTCTTATTTCCTTGTTACGCTATGTGCCCCAGTGGACAGATGAGGGATTGCTTGTGGAGCACAGAAAGCTTAAAGTAGTGACCAAATTGTTTAAATCAAAGCAGCCTGGAGGCAATTCCTCCCCCCACCCTTGCTTTTCCATTCTGTCCCCAGAGTCACTGATGTCTACACACAAGCAATAACAGGGTTTCTGTGCCACTTCGAGATGCCTCACTGATCTCCTGCTATGGATCCACTCCAGCTGGCTGAGGTCTGATCCTGAGAAATCAACTGACTACCTTTCTGGTACTATGACATCATCTGATTATATCACTGCAACACAGTCTAATGTAATGTAACAACATTTGCAAAAAGGTTCTTGCTTGTTGCTTTGCGTCAATTTAAGCAACCAAATTGGTCAGTGTTAGATGTGATCCAGCCATTCCATTTTCTCCCACCTGATCATTAGACCTTTTGAGGGTCATCTATCAGATGTATTAGTTAAAGGGCATCTGAGATAAAACTATAATTGAATTCAGCATTGAAAAACATTCATCACTTCTGTTATTATTTGTAACATACAAATATGTTACTCTTTGGGATTTATCACCATACATTATGAAGGCCCATCCCCAATAAGACTTTGCTGGAGGAAGAGTATGGTTGGTCCTTTATAGTTAAAACACCCATTAAATTGTATTTTAAGTTCAGATGTTAACCAGTTCTGACGTCCACCAAAAGGCTAAACTGGGGGATTCCATGCATACACCTTGTGGAGCTATATTGCTTTAACATACTGCACATTAACCTGAAGATCAACCGTGTAATTCTTCTCTAAAGCTATTACCACAAATATTTAAAATGTGATGTGGCATCAAGATAGCCATGCTACCAAAAAACAGAAGTCATTTTGCTATATGAATACTTACGTGAAATAAAAATAAGCTGTATATAGAGGTAAGGTAGGACAGACAATAATCAGATATGTCTCTCTGAAAATTCAGTGTCACATAATCTTGGATCACTGTATTATTCTTTACTTTGGCTTTCCAACAAAGGAGATGGGGTCATACAGTCTGTGCACATTCCTGCTCTCTTAATGCTTAGTAAACAGAATTCTGTCTTCTGTACTAGTTTCCACTCTCTGAAACCATACTGTAAATATTACCTACTTGGAACTAAGAAAAAAAGAAACCACGATAAGCATCACTGCTACTGTGCTGTTCTGTGCCCCGAGCAACTCTCCTGTATACAACTGACAAACTTTTAAAGGGCTCATGCTGCCACTTTTTAGCATATACAAATATGTTACTCTTTGGGATTTATCACCATACATTATGAAGGCCCATCCCCAATAAGACTTTGCTGGAGGAAGAGTATGGTTGGTCCTTTATAGTTATAACACCCATTAAATTGTACAAGGCTGGCTCTGCCTTTCTAGCTGGAGGAACCTGCCAGTGTTAGCACCTTATAATGAAAAGCAAAGTGAACTCCCCTGCAAACTCCCCCTTTACTGAATAGTCTCCTTTGTCATGTTTGACCCAATGAAATATTGGCACAACCAGAATTGAGCATACTTGAGAATTTCCCAGGATAGGCTACCCAGAGCTTCTTGTCTTATGGGAAGGAGGCTTCATGTAGAGGCAGGAATAGCCATGTGCATGGCTGAGGCTAGCCCCAGGTAGCCTTAACTGAGATAGAACTGCGCAGGGAGAAGGCAGAACATGGGTAGGAGTGGGTATAGCCAGTGTCTTATTTATCATGACCATCACCCTAGGCCTAATTCAAGGCATGACCATGCACCTCTTCGCTACTGTCCTAACTGCTGCCTAGGCCATTATGTGCCACTAGGCATGGCCACATGCCACTCCCCTGTGAAGAGAAAGACAAAAACAACAGAGCAAATGAGCTTTACCTAGAGACTCTGGGTTAAAATATGGAGGGCTCCCCAGTGGGGCTATTAAGTTGTCCATATTTTAGCAAGCAAGGGCACGCAGAAGGTGGGGGCTAGAAACATAACTTACATAGGGAGCTACAAAAGGTTTGAAATCCTAGGGCCATCGTACATTTTACCATAATAAAAAGCCACCTATAGCTTGTATTGTTTGTCAATCAGTAAAATTGTTTTGGAGGTATTTAATTTAATAGTTTAGCGCAGGGAAGCTGATACTTCTGATTATAGAACTAGCCATGTTGAATAAATTTCCTGTCCTGAAGTTGTCTTTCCATTCCTCACCCCTACAAAGGCCGTCTCAGTCTGAATCAGCAACTTAACAATAGGAGAGAGGCTTAACCGGAGTGATAATAAACCAGATCCAAAGAGGAAATTAAAATAGCTTCTCCTATGGTATACTCATAAGGTCTGTTCTATCAATACATATATTGCTTATTTTAATCTAAAAATTGCCGGATTGTTTTATTTAGTGTATGATGCTGCAAAATGAATGTTTCTGCAAAACCGATGGTGAAGCTTAGCATGGATGAGCAGTCACGAGACGAGAAAAAACATACACACTTACAGCATGTCATTATAAAACCATTCTATTTCATTGTTATGAAGCATACAACAGAGTGGCAAGTGACAATACATAAATACCAGGAATATTATAAAAATCCAAGTTAAAAACAACTTCACCAAATATGTATGAATGTGATGATTTTTTTCGCTGATGCATTCATTTTATTTGCTTTAACTTATTATAGTTCTTTCAGGAAAAAAAATCAAAACAAATAGTTTATACTATTGGTGATGCAATTAGCAAATAATTTACAAATCTATATTTAACATGAAATTAAGAGAATGGTACGGATGAAAATCAGGGATCACACAATAGTATGTCTGCAATTACAATACATTGATCCCACACAAGGCCGAGTGACATACAAAAGTCGACTTCAGTGCCTAACATGGAAATAGGCTAATTTCACTGTTTTTTTATAGTACAGGCATTTACAACATTTACAGAAAACAAAGGGATCTCTGTATAAAGCTGCCAGGCCGGGTGTTGCGATAAGTCATGCATTTTGATAGAGGGGCCTACGTATCAAACACACAACGATTTGTTTTTTAATACCATATATCAGATACATCTTTTCGCATTGTGTTTTGCAGACTAATTAGACATCAAGTTCCAAAAGTGTCGATCATTGCCCTTATTGAAAGGAAGGGCTCCAAAATGTAAACACTGAAGCATCAAAAATATCTTCTAAATACACATAAGATAATACATATATTCATGTTGTGTATTACATGAGCATTATCCTCCACACCAAGGTGGATGCACTGAATGATTAAATCTCCCAGTTGGCATAGCATGTGATCATTTCTAAGTACTGTTAGTGTGCCTTGAGGACTGGGTTGGGAACTGGTGCTCAACTGGCATCAGACAAACACTTTTAACTACTTCTTAATAAGAATCACAAGTAAGTAGCTTTTTAGTTTTCATGTTTCTCCAAGATGAGTATTGCTAAGTAAAATTATATCGAAAAGCCTTTCCTGTAGCGTAACATCCTTAATCTATTTTGTTACATTTAGTCATTTAAAGTTATGCAGTGCATGCACTCACACATATAGCTGCTGTTTCCATTTGGCACATCATGACATTTTCTCCATGTTAGTTGAAATACCTTGTCTTGCCACTAGAAGTCACTGTTGCACTGCGAGAACATTTTGAATGACCCTAATTTGCGTGTGCTAAGAAACAACTGTAGTTGTCACTGTTTTCATCTCAAAACGGTGTCAAACACATTGCAAACTAACAGCTTTTGAAAAAGAAATACAGGATGACCTTTTGTCTGACATTCAGTGTTTTACCAGTTGGCAATCTGTAGTAAATATTTTGCTCTGTGTGATTGTTGGTCACCCGACTGAAATCAATGACCTTTCTAGGGTTTTGTTAAAAATCCATCAATGTGAAAATCGTGGTCATTTCCCTTGTAAAGTAAAGCCTGTAATCACACTGAACAATTGATGGGCAACTTGTCATCAACATTTAGTAACTCCGTAAATATAACATTTGCTATTAACATTAAAAAGAACATATGAATATGAGTTACTGTGTTCATTTTTCACTAGGAGCCCCAGAGAAGAAGTATGGTTGGACATTCCTCTTCTACCCTTGTGTGGGTTAAATTATGTCATGTTGTCACCTGTCGCACACCCTTTTCCCTAGCATAATCTTGAGCAGAATGCTATAGTTCTTCTATAGTGATGACAGTGGCCATCTGAATGAATGGCAATGATAATAAGGTGGAAAGGCATCTGAACCCCCATAAGAACAGAATGTCCACGCACCTGCTTAAGAAAAGAAACTCATAAATGTGTTGTACAATGAATACACATTTTGAAGAGAACATTCAGCAACTCCTTCAGGCTTACCGCTGAATGTTGGACGTAAATTCTCTACACCATGTTTTTTGCAGTATAGCTTTAGGCAAGAAAGGCACAAGTCATCTTCAAAAACCATTTGTTCTCATGTTACACACATTAACATCTACAAAGCGTTTTATCCGTTTTCATGACATATTTCTTGTATGCCCGTTTGAAGGTCATCATTACTAATGTAAGTGGATACATCTTGGAGCAAAACACCAAAAAAAATGTCCTTGACTATGAGTTATACAAACAATTCAACAACTGGAGATAAAAGATGTACACAAAAGAACCCCGTAAAATTATAAAGCTTATAAACATACAATCTGAAATACATTTTATTTATGGAAAAATATTATCCAAAAAAAGTACCACTCTGAAGTAAACTGCCTGAGTTTCCTTCGTTCGCAGTGTTAAGAAGAACACATCAGCACAGGTTGGATTCATCCAGTTAACGTGTGCCACATGGTATGAACGTCACAAGGGTTTCCTTGGTAGGTGGAAGAGCCATTGTGCTTTCTGCATGTTTGAGGCAAATCGTTAATAATTTGGCACCAAGACATTTTGGATGGGGAAGAACAATGTCATTCTTGGACTTGTGATCTATAAGGTTATGTATAGCATCTTCCATTCACACAGAAGTCATTTTGATTGTAGAGACTTCTTAATCTCACTGATGTCCATCTGGAGAAGTAAAGAAATTGGTCATATTCACTACTGTGTTAAAGTTGGATGGAATATAATGGCTAGTCAGAGGCGTGTTAATAAATAACCAGGGTCTTGCATTGTATCACTGAAATTAAATGTTACTAAGACCTATATAATATTGTATTTGGGTGTTTCAGCCACCCCCCATTGCTAATAAGTGTATATCATGCACATAGGCAGCCATCACCATAGACAAATATTGCTTGGTCGCAAAATGAGTCGTACTGAAGACAGGGTGGATTGAAATCTATTTTTTAAAAAATAAAATTGGAGTTTTTTCATTTAAATCTGATTTTTTTTAATTACATTTATTTTAACGAAATGTTTTTTGGAGGAAAAATCCATCTAAAGATAGTTTTCTATTTAACATACATTATAGAGCTTAGTTATATAGTTATTTAGAGGTATTTTGTTTACAAGAATATGAATGCTATGGAATTTTGTTTTAGTTAAATAAAACAATTTAAGTAGTTCTCTAAATATGAGTGATTAACATATTAAACTAAAATTTGTTCTGATATAGCTGTTTTATTAATCTGACAGGTTATTATTCTAAATATGAAATCTTCATCTGGTTGCAAATATTAAAGGTTATTACGATACTATCAGCAAGAATCAGTCTTTACATTTAAAAATCATGATTATTGTGAAGTTCAATTCAATGAACAATCACGATTCAATGGAAGTCTGATGGACAAATCTGGGTTTGTCGTATGCCAGCAGAATGCCATCAACCAGAATGCACAGTGCCTACCGTAACGTTTGGTGGAGGAGGGATAATGGTCTGGGGTTGTTTTTAGGGTTTGGGACCCTTATTTCCAGTGAAGGGTAATGTTAATGCTACAGCATACATTTTAGACAACTGAATGCTTCCAACCTTGTGGCACCGGCATAATGTTTACCCTGACACTAATGTAGCTAACGCTACTTTGAAGAGAATCGTCGAGAGAATGCTGTTAGGGATATTCTATAGTTTGGTTTTGTAACCTTAGCATGGAGCATATTGTTATTTAGTATCAGTTACCGTTTTAGTGGATACTAATAAGAGTTAAGATTTAGATGCAGGCCTCTAGTTACTATGTTTGTATTTGTACATAATATGCTTACCTGTAATCGTAGGCGAATCTTCTTTTCTTCATCTAGTTCAGACAGTAACTGCTTAATTTCTTTCCTGAAATAAAAGTAATAAGCTTTACATTGCTATATTTTAATCATATGCAAGCAGAGAGGGTGAGCTGTGCCTGCAACAAAATTCTGTCAAGAATAGGAGTTTGAACCGCTTTGACTCATACTAGCCCAAGCCCAGCTGTGTAGGTCACCTAACTCATGAGCTTATGCTTGGTCACCTCAAAGTGTGGCCATCAGTAAGATTTGAGAACTACCCGATTGGATGTTCCCCCCAAAATGTGGGTATACTAGCTTATTGCACTAAAAGTAACCCAGTTGTTGGTGACCTGTCTTAGCAGAGAATACACCTTCATAAATTCTCAGAGAATAGCATTAACCCTAAAGCACAGGAGACTCTTTTTTTCCCATTTCTCTTTTGATGCTTGAACACTTGAAGTATGTAACCATTATCAGTGATCATAAGTGGGTCAAACATCCCATGATGATTAAATTATTATATGGGTGGGGGTTATTTGCTTATTGATCTGGGATTGCACTGTAGAAAGGGTGTAGGTAGACCTGAGTAGGCTTAGTGAGTTCAGCTTATTTTTGTTTATAACATTAATTAGGCCTCTTATTTCAGATGATATTGGGACCTTGGATATTCAGGTGCTTCATGATTTGTCCTGGATCCCCACATAGTAAACACATCAGTACTTACTTTTGCTGATCTTTCATTGTTTCTATAATGCTTCTTAGCTCCTTGACCTGTGTCTGTAGCTCTTCCAGCAGTGATTGGTTGTGGTCACCTTTTTGCCTTGCATCAGGGCTAGTAAAGGACGGCGAGTTTGACCTATGACTACCTGCGGCAACAGTGTGGAATGCTGAAGGTGCTCCGGGCCCCCCATGTGAGAAGCTCACACTTGAAATTAAGCCACCTGGTTTGGGAGGCAAAACTGCTCTATTATCTGGCCCCTGCAAGAAAGTAAACAACATAACATTATATCTTCTGTTGTATAATGTCTCAAAATCAACATTTTATGCACATATAGTCCCAATTTAGCAGTAGGGTTGTAGTTTCCACTCATAAACGTCACTATGAATTATGAAGGTTCATTCATGGCTAGTTTAGGGCTGGCCCTGCATAATTCATAGTTTAATCAGTGAGGTAAGTTTGGAGAAATCTCACTGATTAACCTATGCATTTTACAGGATTAATTAAACTATTCTTGCAGGAGAAGCTCACTGGGGCTTGATCTTCATAATGCCAAGTGACATCAAGGAGTTGGTGATAAACTCTCATGCAAGCTCCCTCTTTAGATCTACTTACATTGCTATGCATTATGCAGACCCAACTCATCCCTTCTTTAGAAAAAGTTAACTAGGGTTGCATCTTAATTATGTATAGGGAAGCAAAAGAACTCAGACCCATTACTCGTCAGTTAACACCAGTTTTGTTGAGTAAACCCTTAAGTGACTGTATAACCTTATGTTTTGTTATCTATTACAGCATGTATAAGGGCAAAGATAAGAAGTCCCCTCAAAAATACCTGTGAGGATGTAACAGTTCTTAATGTTTTCTTGGATGCATCAGTTCCTCTTGTTGACAGGTTGGTCAGATCATCTCTGTCATCCTCTGGACTTGGTGAGTCAAAGAAATCAGGACTCGAAAGTGATGACTGCAAAAGAAAGTCACAAATATATATATATATATATTAGAAATAATATCACTCATAATAAAATACCCGCCACGTTTATTTGGAGCTATAGGGACTGATTCATTTTATGAAGTTCCAACCAGAAACATACTTTGTTTTCTTTAGAGTAGGTAACTTTATTTGACAAAAACCCCAGGTTATTTCTTCTACAGTAAATTAACTACTCTTAAAGTACCTATTTTTAACTGGTTAACTACTGGCAACCCTACGCGGAAATATTTGCTTTGGCTTTTCATAAAAATATGAAGTACTACAGGAAAGACAGAATGTTCAGCATTAGGCAGGTTTACTCGAAACATGATAAATAATGTTTCTTCCATTTAAAGTAAGAACATACTGATGTCAGAGACTGTGAAGGTGGACGCCTCCCGCTGGATTTCGGTCTTGATGCGGTTGGATGACTAAGTTTCTCTCCTACTGACACAACAGAATCAAAGCCTTCCAGATCTGCAGGGCGAAAAGCAAAATAAGCGTGATATACAACTCTGATATAGATGGGCGGTTAGACTAGAAGACTAAAGGAATTTTTACACCAGAAAAATATGTGAAAAAACAGGAAATGTATTCTTTAGACTAGTGAAGAAATGCATTGTTATTAACTGTTTCAGTGCATATGAACCTTTATTCTGCATAGAATTATTCCAGAGATGCATAAAAAGCATTCATATTTAATATGATTTTAAACACGGTCTTTTTTCCCCATCCGAATTTAATTTCCTCACCAAGAGTGGGTAGGCTGCCCTTCTCTACAGAAATAGGATTGTGAAGGTATTCAGCAGCAGAATAACCTACTTAAACCATGTGATGACACAGAGAAGTTGCATATGTTTTTACTATCATTAAATAATGATAATCATTCACAACAATTATCATTAGTTAATAACACCTACTTAAAGTGCCAGCAACTACCTGTATTAAAAGGACCCTATAAAGAGATAAGCATATACAGAGATACTAGAAAACCAGGTAGATATTAATAGTTGGAACTAGAATTGTAAAATACGAGTCTGTATAATGTCCAAGGTGACCAAAGTACACTCCAATGGCTCCAGTCGTCATAAAATGATTAAGAATCATCAAGGTTATGAAACATTCTTACGCATATTAGCATTAGTTTGCTTTGTAAACTTGATGGAGTTTGGTGCCATGAGATGGCTGGCAAGGAGGCTGTGAAGGAAAGGCTGTGAAAGTTTCTTCTCTTTTTTTTTTTGGTAGTTGTTGCAGTTCTGCATACAGCCACAAGGGTATGTTGAAATACAAGCCCTTTAAGCAGCTTTACTCCATGACCGAGTCATTCTTGTGCTAATTTTTATCACTTTTCCATGCAATCCCTTTAATGTGTTTTTGTTTTTGGACAGACCTGGATAAGCAGGGAGCGAGTTGTCTGTTTTCAGCTATTATATGAATGGGCTATACAGTGTTATAAGAATATATCGTCTATATATCGATAGCTATTATTTAACTTGGTATATTAATATGCATAATAATAAATAAATTGATATAAAATCATTATAAAGTGCCATCTAAGCTCTTTCGTATGAGAAGCTCACTTGGGTTTGCTATGTATATTGCATAGTCATTTCAAGTAGTTCAAATGATCACCTCAGGTACAGTGAATAAATAATATTTAATTATTAATCAAACCACGAAGTTTGGCCATATTGGCCATAAAGGTATGTGGGATGTATAACCCCACAAAAGGAAAACAATTACTTAATCAAGGCTATACAGGTGCTTTATAGTGCTTTAAAAATTGTATGGCAGATATGGCAACCCTAACTATACAGCCAATCTTGTAAAGAGATTATTGTTCTCGGAGATCCAATCACTTACAATTGTACAAAAGGTCTGTAACAAGTTTATTACACTCTTTTATGAACTACATGATCAGGTCTTGAGTGTGTCCAACATGCAAGAGGTAAACACATGCTAGAAGCCATGCTTACGACCCCAAGGTACAGTTATTACTGACATTAAAAACAGTTGACATATATTGTGTTCAGGGATGAACCCGAACTGGCAAGCGATCAAAACTCATATTACTATAAAAATGATATTGCCTCATACACAAAAAGGTGTTCAAAGCAATTCAAGCTAACAATGACATGAACATGCAAGAGGAGCAGATTCCAGTGGGACAAACCATTTTACAATGACAGCACAAACATTTCAGAGGACAATGCTTGGGATAAGCTCGCCTTGTACATCTATTTGTTAAAGATCAGATGACTGAATGGTGTGTAATGTATTGGCCAGCACTAGACATTTAAAGAGTTAAAGCCATACTGCATTACAATGAAAGAATATATATCACAAGAGCGAAGCTTCCTGATGAGAGAGAAAGGGGTGCTGAGTTGCACCAGGTAGCAGGCACAGGGAGGCCAATGTATACTTTATGTGGAAGGAGTTCTTCTTCTACATCTTTGCCCCCGTTAGTTGTGAAACACACAGAGCATTAGTCTATGAGACCTGTCATGCCAACTTGTGTAATACATCCAGGGACTTGCTACCCAGTAGAGATGGTATGGCCAATTTCAGTATGAGAGGGGTTAATTGGATTGTATAGGCATGTGGTGCCAAAAAGGTCTTGACTCCATGCCAGTGGTTAGATTATGTACCAGACTGCTGGATCATATTAGGTGTAAACCTCTTTTATCCCACTAGACACTAATGAGGAGGCAACATTGATAGTAAAGGAACATTAAAGATGGAACAATGGGTGTCCTTGTTAATGGGAGGTAAGGCATCTCATCAGAGTTACTGTACCCATCTGTGTAAAGCAAGTAGGACATTTCAAGGTCTCTTTCCTAAATATCTACAATTGTTGAATTACGTCCGTATGTGTAAGTCAACGTTTTACATGTGTTGGTCTTTGTGACATCATCATGCTGTTTAATAGGGAATATATAAAAACTTTTCCCTACTGCGGCAATTGATGGAACTTGATACTTTTTTAAAAAAAATTGCATTGTTTCATTGAAGATGGAGACCCCCTGTTTATTGAGTGAACCCAATCTGTCTCAGGTGTCACATGGCGCACAAAGTACTGGTAAAGGTGGACAGTAGGCGGCACTGAAAAGCACAAATGTACATATTACACTGATTAATAAAAGCTATGTAGTTATACTATAGCATAGAACAGAGGTTTTTTGTGACAAACAGATTTCCATGAATAATAGCCATAACTATAGAAAACGCAAACCAGAAAAAAAGAGAAAATAGCTATGTAACGTTAGGAGCCTGTAATAAAATGGGTACATAATTTAACTATTATTTTAATACGCTGGGAGTTGCCACATGTGATAAAATTAAAATATTCAACTGCAAATTCTGACCACTAGATGGTAGCGCAGGATCCTTTCCTCCCTGGGTTTGCATGCAGTATATCATGTCTCCCTACAATAGAGCTGTGGAGCTCAAAATACTGTTTGGCTTATGCGCCGCATTATCAATAGGCAAGAAGACTATATGTGTAAGACTATACGTTATGCTACCCTGCTGGTGATCCATAGTGTATCAACTCTAGGGCAATACTATTATTGAAGCAAAAGTGAAACGGTTCTGGGTTACTTACTAAATGTGGAGGAACGTTGCATAGGCTCTAGACTGCTACTGCTGTGCTCCAGTTTTATCGGGATACATATGGCCCAATGGCATATCATTCTGCATTTCTGGCTTTAAACACCAAATAAATGCACAGAAATCTCATAATTTATGATTAAACGAGAATGTACATTAAAGCCTGCTGTAGAAGGTCTGCAGCGTGCGTCTGTAACTGGGTGTGAGGAAAAGACACTGGCCAGGTTGTCCCTAAAATGACCAAGTGGTGGCCCTTGTGAAAACCAAAGCTAGCTTTACCTGGCGCTGATGTCTAATTCTTTTTTTTAAGGGTAGGTCTGTATTAAGTGTCATTGCTGGAAAGTAAGTATAAAAACCCAAACATTTGTTTCTGTTTCTTGAACACCGTTTTAGAAACTAAGTAAACAATCATATGGTGAAATATCTATTCCATATTTAAAGTGATCTGGGTAGCGGTTATATGAGGACTTTTTCTCAAAAATCCCACAGGAAGAAAGCAGGGTGTGTTTGTAAAAATGTAATTAGAAAATTCATATTAATAACAAGCATCTATTGTAATGAATAATTAAAAAGAATGTTTATTATCCATTCAAAACATGAGAAACAGATATTTTGGAGAACTTTTTTTTTTACTAACTGTAAAGAAAAAATAGCTTTGCCCTAATTCTGTCAAGCCAGAGAACAGTGTGTGCTAATGCCAAAATACTGCCAATTACTGTCATTGCTAATACGCCATGGACTTGTTCTAGGTTGTGTTTAATGGAGAAGGCCATACATTATTATCCAGCACAGGGTGGGACATATCCTATAGTCAATAATGCAATGCAGTATAATTAATAGGTATTTTATTATGGCTGGGGTTCATTCAATTGCATAACACAGTAAACAATTTTGTATAAATGTCAATTTCAAGAGGGGTGACACATATAATCTTCTGTGGCCATGCAAGTGGCTACGAATATTTACTGCTGGTAATCTGGCCGCGTGAAGAATATTTATAAACTACTCCATCAGGAAGTCTTTACTGCATATGCTTTCAATCCATTTGTTTAATACATGCATACGATTAGCTTTGTATGCATATGTTATAACATATCATTAACATTTTTATATACAATATAGCAAATACTATTAAAGGCGACAGCTGGTCTAGCACTGATGAAATGTAAAATGCTACTTTAGCAATGTTAGGGGATCTGTCAAGTGACAGCCCCTCTAAATAATAATGCATATTAAAGTACTCTGTCTGCTTAGCCCCACGTGGCTCTGAATAGACCCCCATAGCACTCGCTGAGCCAGCGCTGGAGCTAACTGAGGGTAAGTATATCACGTGCAGGGAGATGTCTGCACGTCCCATCACAGCGCTTGTCCTTTATTTGCCCTACGTTTCTGTTTTTGGGGAACAGGAGCTCTTATCTGGGATGTGATGTCAACAACGCTAGATATTGTAACGTATATGACAGTAACCACTTCTAAGTACCAAAATTATTTTCTATACAGAAGCACTTTTGTTTTTATTTACCGCCATTACACACAGGAAGGTCAATGAGCATTGTATCAAGCATCCATGGAGCTCCGACTAAGCCTTGCTCAACGTTACATTACTCGAGGATACATGGAATGTGGAGGCTGATAAGAACCGGATATTTGCAATGGAAAATCTACAGGTAAGCTGCTCATTGATGATGGTGGCTTTCTGAATCAATGGTAGCTTAATGGGCAACAAGGTACCCATTGCATTAACAGTCAACAAAATACTATGATTAGCATTTGGAAACATGCATTCAGACACGTTCTCTGCACTGAGCATGGGTTCTAGGTCCGGTTAGAAATGAAGTCAGCAATGCTACCTAAAGTTATCTTAACAGTTGGAAGAGATCTGAATATTTAAGTCCCAACGTTTTAAAATGTTCAGTGAAGCAAAGCAGGTACTTCAAATGGAAATGATTGTTATAAAAAGATGCTTTATAATCCACACAAACCATTAAAAGATGAATCATTTCACCTACACACTGCTTGTTGCTAGCCAATTTGACAACAGAAATTAAAATGTAATTTTGGATTTGGTTATTGACAGCATAGAGAAGAAAAGCTACAACCCCCCCCCCCCCGAAAAGTCAAACTATGTATATAATTAATATGAAGAGCTTCCGTTACATTTGGTGTTTGAAACATTTTATACTAGAATATACCCTTATGCATGGGCGTAGGAACCGGGGGGGACAGATCCCCCCCAGTAACTCATGCGGGGGGGACCGATAATGAAGAAATCCCCCCCAAGGCCGTAGGAACCCCCCCCAATAGAAACGCCGCAAATGCGGCCCGTGAGGTGCACCTAGAACCATGCTACTTACCTGTGGGAGGGTCTTCTGTACTGCACAGAGGAAGCGGAACCCAGCAGAGTTCACGTGACATCACATCCTGCTTCCTCTGTGCAATACCGGAGAACGCAGAGGGAGGCCGCACCCCCTGCTGAAGTCTGTGAGCGGCATTGAGGAGCTGCAGTGCAGGTAAGGGGGTGGGGAAGGTGTTTGAATCAGTATGCGTGATTGAGGATTGAGAATTAATCTGTGAATGAATGAGTATATGAATGAATGAGTATGGATGTGTAAGTGCTGGAACCTTGGCACACTCCTATCATGCCAAGTCAGCCAGTACATGCTGAAACCTAGCTAGCTGCCCCCCTTGTGTATTGATGCTGCCAGCAGTATGGGGTCTGCACATCACTTACAGCCACCCTGTACCAGCATGTACTGGCTGACTTGGCATGATAGGAGTGTGATTGCTAACAGCAATCACAGTCCCATCATGCCTAGGTTCCAGCATTTACTGGTTGGATGTGTAAGTGCTGGAACCGAGGCACGATGGGACTGTGAGTGCTGCTAGCAATCACACTCCTATCATGCCAAGTCAGCCAGTACATGCTGAAACCTAGCTAGCTGCCCCCCTTGTGTATTGATGCTGCCAGCAGTATGGGGTCTGCACATCACTTACAGCCACCCTGTACCAGCATGTACTGGCTGCCTGGGTATGATAGGAGTGTGATTGCTGTTAGCAATCACACTCCTATCATGCCAAGTCATATTGCTATTTTTTTTTGTCCAGTTGTGGTGTGTTACCTACTTTTATTAAAAAGGTGAGTTTTTATTATTATTATTTTTAAAGGTGGGGGGTCATTTTCGGTTTTGGCTAAGTGAACCGTGAATGTTTTGGTCCAGAATTTTCATTTTGGTGCATCCCTAGAATAAATAGAACTATTTCATTTTTAATTATCCTGAGTCCTGAATTTGTAGTCACAAAACTTTCTAGGCCCAGAAATCAGTGAGAGGAAAAGTAAAGGTTTTGTGTCATTTACTTTATTTTAATCTGCATATTTTATTAAAGGCCATATTTTCTCACAGTGAAAAATGAGTGTGGCCCGCGCACGTATAGAATTCTGATGAAGTGGCCCACTGCAGAAAAAACTTGGACATCCCTGGGGTAGACAGTGAGAAGGGGGGTAGGGAGAGGGTAGCTAGTGAGAAGGGGGGGTAGGGAGAGGTTAGCTAGTGAGAAGGGGGGTAGGGAGAGGGTAGCTGGTGAGAAGGGGGGTAGGGAGAGTGTAGCTAGTGTGAAGGGGGCGGTAGGGAGAGGGTAGCTAGTGAGAAGGGAGGGTAGGGAGAGGGTAGCTAGTGAGACAGGGGGGGGGTAGGGAGAGGGTAGATAGTAAGAAAGTGTGAGAGGGGGTAGATAGTGTGAGAAGGGGGAGAGGGGTAGGCAGTGTGAGAGATGGGGGATAATGCTGCCCCCCCCAGATTTTTAGGGGTTCCTACGCCCATGCCCTTATCATTCATATGTTTGTTCATGTGATTTAGATAAAAGCAAAAAAACCTCTTAAATCGGTTGATTAACACCTTTTACATAAATATACAACATTCCATTAAAAAATACACAACAATAATCAACAATTCATTTGAATACAGGGACAATTTGGTGGTGTAGCAACCAATTGATACGGAAGCACATAACAGTGTATGGATTTACTGATTTTACAAGAAGTCAGTACTGGAAGAAAAAAAGGAGAATTTCTTGGGAAAAAAAAATCTTAAATAGAAACAAAATATATATGTATATATACATATATACATAAACATACATATATACATAAACATAGTATATAGCTGAAACCAATAAGGCTATGATTTATATCTGGCCTGACTGCATGGAATAAGCCAAAGGAGGGCTGGCAAAATAACCCATTAATATAGTGCCTAGCTCTCACTATACAAACCTGTCCAACACAAATACCAAAAAAGGATTATATAGAAAAAGCATGAAAAACAGCATATGAACAACCCAATCACGGGGTAAATGCTGCCTTGTAGGACACCCTGATGGATACATGTAGAAATGCAATACACTGAAGAAGACATTTGTGACAGTGGCCCAAAACCTTGGAGTGCAGCAGTCCAAGCGGCAATTACACTGCTTATCCCATTGTCAGCCCTCCACTGACATGACTTTATATTTAACCCTTTCAGTGAGAACAGGATAGACAGGGCAAGACTTCTGAAAATGAAGAATGGTAACTTGTATATAAATTGTCCCAACTTTCTAATACCTGTAGCATTGTGTTGCTTGCATCAGTTTTTATGTGTCTTAGTAATAGGGGCCATAACGGAGGTCACATTAAGGCTGGCGTCCCGTGAACGGCTGGACTTGATTATGTAACACAAGCTGTGTACCAAGATTTATTTGACAGCTTAGGCATCCCCAGGCTTCTATTACATGTCAGAGGCACAGCACACACAGTAATTGAGAAGTGCAGTGTTAGCAGTGAGAAGGGCTGGATGGTAGATATTTCATGCATGCATCCTAAATCTACTGAAAACAATAACAGAACGGAAAGGAGGTGAAAAAATGCCTTACCCTCATCAATTGAAGAAGAGTAGTTACCCATGGTAAAGAGATGTAAGTGAGGAAAGCTTCATGAGAAATGAATGGAAAAGAAAAGCATCACTAACAATGGCACCAAATTTGTGACATCATAAAGGTGAGAGACAGTGGGATGCATGTTTCAATATATGCTAAGAATGCTGTATTTTAATAATTGGCACATATAACCCATACCTACCAATGGTCCAGTTTTCTGGTGCAGGGTCTTGAGTTTTGGGCACTGTCCCATCGAAGCACCCTACTGTCCCACTTACAGCGGCAGTGGGGATCATGTGTCAGCGGGGAAAATCTTCATTGCAGCTCTCACTTGGGTAACTTGCAACACTCTGAAGCTGAGCAGCACAAGGTGGCTCATCAGCTTGCATAGACAGGCAGTCCCATCCCCAACCTTGTTGCCCCTACATGCCTCCAGCCAAACCCTCAACAAACGTGTCCCAGGTTATCATACCACTTGGGGGGATGATAAACAAAAGTGACAATAATCCAAAACACTATAATTGGCTTGTAATGTACTATACAATAATTCGAAAATAACCAAAAGATCTAAAGAGGCAAATTCAAATATCAACTCTAGTGATCTGTTCATGAAAGTTATTACTTCTCTGCTTTGGAAAAAAATAACACAATACCCAGTGATTCATGTAAGACATTTTAGACATTTTGATGACTATGTTCCACAGAACATATCAAAAAGATAATCTGTCTCTAAGGCAGACCACAGCAAATCTACTGACAGTAAGGGGAATAAGCATTTAAAGAGGTATATCAGCAATTATTTTGGGGTATTTCATTAAAAAAGCAATGCTGGAGTCAATTAAGGGTAGAGTACATTATTTTTATAATTGTGTTTGCTATTTCTTCATCATCAGAAAGGACAGACTGATTCAGTGCCACTGTGAGGTCGTATACTGAAATGGCTGTGATGTCATATTCCAATGACACTATCAACATTTTTAATTGTTCGGTATATGAAACACAATGTTAAAGCATCAATACTGTTTAGAGCCCTGTTTCATGGATGAAGAACCCAACATTTCATTTGTATTGTCCAGGTGATAATTCCTGTTGTGTATTGACTTTGCTATGAATATCAATATAAAGGGATATGCCCACTAAACTGGGTGTTTTTCAGAATTCACAAATAAATTGGAGAGGGCAATCCATCATGCACCAGAGCTCGTGTAGATGTCTATTCAATATCCCAGGAGTTTGCTGGAGAGTAGAACATTTGATCTCCATGACTTCTCTATACCCCTGCATGATGTACTGAACTAGCCCTATTTAATGCATAGCTACATCTGTGATGTGACTTAAGAGATCCTTTCACATTAACTATGATGGCGGAATTTCAATTAAACGAATGACAACAATATAATTAAAAGCTTAGAACCAAAATACAAAATCACTGATTTATAAATTGTACATTCCCTTAATGAAATATGTAGTGTTTTTACCAATACCATAATGATCATCTATTCAGAATAAAGGGTTTTATTGATGTAGCTTTATTGTCACATTGCAGCAGGCCTCTTAATCCTGTCTTCACCGAACAGCCTGCCATTTCTGACATCACAGAAGAAGCATTACCTTTAAGGTCTTCCAGTTTAAAGAGACCCCACTCCCTCACACCAATCACACATAACTGACATCACACTTATCACCCACATCACACCTATCCCACAAAACACCTAACCTCCCACTACACCTTCCCATCACACAATTCCTATCACACAAAACACTTCACTCAATCACACTAACTCTCCCCATCTCTGACGATCACTGTGCGTAAGGATCTGTAAAGCTTTGCTGTCTCACATGCATGAGCATGACATGGAAGGTGGGCGTGGCCTTAGGAGGCCAGACTGCTGTGATGTAATACATGGTGGAAAGCTTTGGAAGAATGACAGGACTCTGTTCCTAGGCAACAGTAGTATTTCAATAAACTTTTAAGCATCATTAAGAAGGAAACCAAAAAGGGTTCCTTTCTCCCAAATGGGTATCTTTTACGTCTTTCTACAAGGAGCAGCACTTATGTGGGAATATTTTAAAAGACCCACTTGGTGGAACAGCACCTTTAAAGTGCCGGGGACGATTTCAATCCTTATTCTGGCCATGCACCATCCACATTATATATAATGGCACATGCCACAACCCGGGACAGTGCCTGCAAATTCAGACTGGCCCACAAACACCAGGGGCACTGGGACGTATGTAGGTGCTTACATGTCATGCAGTCAAACAGTTAAATGCATTGACATATATTTTTTCCCCCATGTACAAAAATACAGTTATTTCTCATCAGTGAAATTAATTCTAGAGATATGACAGCTGTTACAGTAGATTATACCCAAAGGAGAAAATGAAACAGGCTGTAAATTTTCAACAACCGCAATATCAAACAGAATGAGTAGGCAGGTAGATGTTTACGCATTTCAACGCAAATTTATCCGAATCTCACCTTAAAAAAAAAAAAAGTGGCGAAGGGATGACAATAAACGTGTGAGGAAAGAAACTACTCAAGCCACAATAAATCGTAATAATAAAATAAAGGCCAGTTCAGTTTTTATAGCATTATCTCCAACAAAGAGATTTATGTTTTCATGTCTTTTCCAGGATCACTGAATTTATCCGCAGTAGTAGATTAAATAGTAGGTCTCACATGCTGCATCCAAGAAACATAACTTATCAAGAAAGAGACAGGTGCCAATCGCACTCTGCATCACGCTAACACCAAAAGCCCCGGAGTGGAAAGAGAAATCACAGTAATAAGGACAAACAATATACTCAGGGAAGCTACGCAGTAGACATTTGAGCCATAGGAGCATGCCTCTGATGTTCCCCTTTTCTAGGGACTAGAAGGTATTGTAATCTTGACACAATTTCACAAGGTGGTCTATGAAATTACCCCAAGTTCAGGAAACACTTCACACTTAATGCAATGTCAGGAGACATTTGAAAAAAAAAAAAAAAAAAAAAAATATATATATATATATATATATATATATATATATATATATATATATACACACATATGAATATAGCTGGTCTTAGAGATTCCCCAGAATGTGCTGCCCCAGATTCATATCACTGCCTCTGATCGTGGACAACTATCTCAAAACGTAGTCACGTACTATATGCAGCCTTGAGTAAAACCACTAATTTCACTCTCACCCTGCAAGTGATACTGGGTCATACTTATCCAAGTGATTCTGCAATTTAAGACCAAGAGCCGACTAAAGTCTCAGTCTTTACCGAATAAATTAAGTCTAGATGGGACAAACAGTTGTTATCTGTTGCCAAATGTTTGTATGTAAACTGGTGTTGCCACAATCACACACTGGAACCCCTTACTTGCAACTCATGATGGACAACTTAGAAACACTGAAAAAGAAAAGCTCAAAACTTTTGTTTTTTAAATGTAAGCGTTTCATATTAGATGGTGACAGGCAGGCTATTAGATATTTGTACCCTAATGCTCATTATTATGCATTGTAATGTAAAAACTAAGAAGTATAAAAATGCATTATCTTTCTTCTAAATGTGTTCTTTAATTACATCATTAGCTATCAATAAACCACATAAAAGGTCTCTGTAAAGCCCCATCACCAGGTGATGTCTCTAACCACACTCACTGAAAGAAAAAAAAAGTGTCCCTTTTTTGGCCACTTGAAATGTTGGGTGTTATGATCTAATGCATTGCTGTTTGCTCTCCTGTGCATTATTGCCAACTGAGACAGAGGGAAAGTGGGGTTGTTATGCCTCTGACCTCTCTGTGACCAAACCATAGCCATAGAAAAAGTCTGCTTCTCATTGGACAAAGACCAAGTCACAAGTATACTAGGAACATCTAGGCTCCGGCAACCTGGAGCCCTCCCTTATCACTACACGGGTAGATGGTCCCACTGGTGTCGGTGGGGGGGGTCACACTGAAAACATCCTGGTTTTGGGGGGGAAGAGGGTGGTGAGTGGGGCCACATTAAGTTTCTCCTGAGTCTCTAGGTGAAACCCTAAGAGCATGGGGAATATGTGATCATGTAGATAATGCATATGCGTCTTAGAGAATGAACAAGCTTAACAGTGGTCTAGGTGCAGTGGAAGCGTTCATGTCAAGCGACTCACTCGTTGGGTAAGTATAATGTAGTCACACAACCACTGCTAAATTCTGCATGCCAAGTCTTTGAAGGGGGGCTCTGGTTTCCAGTGGATAGGCCGTTAAGGAGGCAGCATGAAGAGAGTGTCTATAAAGTGTCAATGAAGTGTATTTTGAGAGGGGCCTGACTGTATAAATGAGCTGCAGCTACATGGTATTTATAGCGCTGTCATACAGGAGCTGGTGTGCAGGTGCATATGGAAATGTCTGCTGCTCATAATCACAGGTTATTACACATTATATCTTATAACGTGTACTTATACACTGATATCATGCTTATGAGCATTCACTCCTTGAGCAGCTCGTAACCCAAAATGATTAGAATGTGTGTTGCATTTGTTTCAGGGCTGATATACAGCAGTGTAGCACTGGGTTGAAAACCTGGATCTTTTTAGGGCCAACCTGGCAAAGGTTCCGGAGGAAGAACATTAATTGTGTTATCATTGAGAAGTTTTTCCTTCCATTAATTCAAAAAGTGCATTTTGTAATGAAATCCAGCAAATGCATCTTATCCAGACAAACCTTTTTAATTTACCACAAGGTAGCCAAGGTGGCTGCTGACAAATAGTGGCGATCGTAGCATATCAATTTATACAGCATTAATGTAATAATAGCAAATTAGTGTTCGAATTTTTTTTTTATTTAGATATGCTTTAACAGAAAGCACACAATGTGAGTGGCGCCGAGCAGTTGCTGAAAACTTTACAAGCTCGGTGCCCCTGCCCGGGACTTACATTAAAACATTGTTTTTTTTGTTTGTTTTAACTTTATTTAACATCCTCCATGTTAAATAAAGTAAAAAAAAAAGGGAGATTAATCCCACCCACCCCACTCCTAATTCCCATGTTACCAAATAGCTAGCCCTCCCCTGACACCGGTAGCCCCACTCTCATAGATATGTAGCCCCTCCCACATGCACACATAGCACCTTTCCTCACACAGCTAACTCCACCCCTTCCAAAGCCAGGAAGTCGCCCGCTATGCTTATCACCATGGCAACTATAGTGCGTGTTTTAGTTTACTGTATTACCATGGAAACCGATTTGGGCTTCACAAGCAAGAAAAGAGGCAATTTTCTTTGATTTAATATAATGTCCGAATACTTGCCAACATTCCCAATTCCCAGAAAGGGGCATTTTTCTTTTTTGGGGTGTAGTAAGAGGTGGGGAATTGGTTTCACCCAGACTTTTCATGTGACTCTGTGCCCTATGTTTAGCTCCTACAAAACAGGGGCACCTGGGGGGGGGGTAGCGTGGTTCAGAAGAGGGACTGGCCAAGTTAAATGGGGACACTCCGCAGTAACAATTCATTTAGCGAGTTCTTAGCTGTTACAGAGCATTGCAACGACCCCATGAGGGCAAGTATCAGGGCCCCGGCAGAGCATCTTACCCCCATACCCAGAGAGTTTCGCTTCTTCCAGCGCCTGAATGGCAGGGCGTCCCACCACGGTACTAACTACGTGCTCCGAAAGGGTTAATGATAGCAGCAGATAACCAGGGGGTGAAGTCCGGTAATAAAAAGCACCTGTATGGGGCAAAAAAATCTTAATATTCCCGGCATAAGGGTAATAATAATCTGTGATCGGCCCCATGAAGCCGCGGAGTCTCTGTGTGAATGGGCAGATTCTCTGAGGTTTTACCCCAGTCTCGGAGGGTTAAAGGGAAGATTTTCAGGATTTTACCCAAATCTCAGAATCTTGGGGGGGGCAGATTCTCAGGTGTTTACCCCAGTCTCAGAGTCTCAGGGTAAATGGGCAGATTTTTTAGGGGTTCTTATCCCAGTCCCAGAATCTTGGGGTTAATGGGCATATTCTTAGTGTTTTTACCCCAGTTTCAGAGTTAATGGGCAGATTCTCAGTGATTGTACCCCAGTGTCAGAATCTCGGGGGAAAATGGGGAGATAATCAGGGTTTTTACTCCAATTTTAGAGTCTCAGGGTTAATGGTCAGATTTTCAGTGTCTTGGATTTTCAGAGTCTTGGAGTCTCTGGGTAAATAGGCAAGGTGTTAGTGTGAATGGGTAGATTATCAAGTTTTTTACCCCAGGGTGTCTCAGGGTGTCAGAGTGTATGGGCCGGTCCTTAGTGTGTTTACCCCAGTCTCAGGGTTTTTACCCCATTTTTTGCGATCTTGGGGTAAATGGGCAGATTTTCAGGGTTATTACACAATCATCACAGTGTCTGGGTAAATAGTTAGATTATCTGGGTTTTGCCCCATTCTCTAGGTGTTAGGGTGAATGGCAGATTCTCAGATTTTTTACCCTATTTTCAGAGCCTCGGGGTGACTGGACAGTATTTTAGGATTTATACTCCAGTGCAGGGTCCCCATTTCCCTTCCTACTTCCCTCCCATTTACCCCTATGTGCAGATAGCCCCTCCCCCCACAACGCCATTGCTCCCACAAGAGGGGGAACCCCAACTACTCTACACCGGGTATTACCCAGGTATGGATAGAAATCAATAAATAAACCTATGTAATGATGTTTATAGCGCCATCATATTCCTGTTCCTGTATAAGAAACCTGTATTGTGTGTATACCATGGGTGCCGCCATACTAACTTCCTGGATCTCAGGATTTGCATCATTTTATTGTTGCCCGTCCCTTTTTAGATGTGAATCCCCCCCCATTGTCGAATAATAAATGGTATGATCTATACTAGATGTTAAATTGAGTTTTATTGCCAAATTGATTAACGGTTGGATATTTGTGATTGGAGATCAATAGAATATTCTCCGTTAGAAATCACTGTAGAGATGGAAACTTCTCATGTTCTTTGGTGGCCAAAAGAGTGTCCTCTGGGCTGGGTGATAGTTCCCTAGAGTGTAGCCTCTTGGTGGTGAGGGCCACAACCCAAATTGGTGATTCAGCAGTTATAGTGAGTCTTGTTGACGATGGTACTGAAGACTTGAGCTTTGATGATCAGTTCTTCCATCATCATGAGAGGTATAATGCTACGTGGATCGCTCAGCTGTACATCTCTCGGCACTAAAGCTTTCATTGCTCCCATAGCATCTTCAAACTCCTCAACGACTGTGACCAGTTTCCGCTTGTCCTGTCGGAGGGCAGACAGCTGTTGTTGTAGCTGATCGTTGGCCTCAGCTGTCTGCTCATTGGCTTCTAATGCTTTGAACAGTCTATCATCGAGTTCTTCAGCCGCTTCAATAGATTCACGTGAGGACATCTCCATGTCATGACATCTGTCTTGCAGGTTTTGAATTTCAAGGTCTTTGATGGCCACATGTTCTTCAAGCAAGGGGATTGCCTTACTCATGCCTTCCAGACGCTCTGTCAGCTCTTTGTTCTGCCTACGGAGGCTGTTGATAACTGGCTGGAGCTCTTTGTTCTCCTGAGACAGACCATGGGCATGGTCTGCAGCCAGATTGAAATAATTCTGAGATATGTCCTCTCGTGACACCTGAGAGCTTCTCGAGGTGGTCTCGCAATGTTCTCTCCGGCGTCTCGGTGACTGGTTTTCATGCCTCCGCCTCCTGTAGTCACCTTCTGACGTTAGATGTTCCTCCAGACTCGAGAGTCTGTCCATAAGACTGGACACGGACCGTCTGTGTTCCATCTCCATCTGGAACATGGAGTTGTTGACCAGAGAATGCACGAGGTGCAGATGGAGTCTGGGTCCATGTCGTTGTCTGTGAGAGTTGTCTCTCTTTTTGCGTGTTAATAATATGATACAGAGGAGTATAAAAGCTCCAATGTACCCCAAACACAGTAGTTGGCTCAGATACACATCGCGCTCGGCTTTGCACATCTTCGCGGTCGCCTGCTCTGTTGAGCAATGACCTGTTTACAAGTCTCCCCCTCCTGTGCTACCGATGACATCACAATGAGGCTGCTGACAGAACACCGGAAATGATTGGTTTATGGCATTGTGGGCGGGGCTTGAAGAAACCACGCCCAGTTTTTGAGGACGGTTTGTTTACGAGAGAGTGTGTTTTTTAAAGCACTGCCCACAATCAAGCCACACACACTGAATCATTCAACAAAATAATAGCATTTAATAAATAAATTAATTCTCCTGTCTAATTGTGTTTTGTTCTTAAGTTCATGATGACATCACAATGAAGCTGTTGAGGGAACATCAGGAATGATTGCTTTATGGCACAGTGTAACAGGTTGTTTTATGAGTGGGTGTGTTTTCAAAGGCCCCACTCTCTTTTAAGAAATGAAATTGTTTCTGGAAGCCTTTGAAGCACACGGTCTGTTCAGCGAGAACACGTCGGCAAACCCTCCATCACCATCCATGCCCTAACCCTCCAGCAAATAGCGTCATCACACACTGACACATAAATGGGGCCAAACGGGGCCGTTCTGCCCTCAGGTTCTGGGTTTCTATGTTCGGTGCAGTCTGTCGTTGTTGTGCATTAAAAAGGGCAGCCCTGCTTAGTTTGGACAGTCCCTCATGACCCTCTCTCCTTCCCTGTTGCCCCTCTCTCCTGTCCTTTTAGCCTTTTGGCTAAGTGTTTTAATTTAAGTCCCGGGCAGGCGCCCCTGTTGCCATGGCGCCCTGTGCGGCCGCACACCCCAAAGGCCGGCCCTGATTTAATAGATACATTTATGAAGCTATTAAAAAATAACATTTTGGTCACATTTATAATGAACCTCCTCCTCCCTGATCTGTATGTCCACCGACTCTCTAGTACTACTTAAGAGTTTAAGCTCTACTGGGCAGGGACGTCCTTTCTAATGTATTCATACCTATTGTAGCCAGATCATCATGTCTGAATGACAATGGTACTAATTATATCCTGGCACTTAGTGTACCTTCTCTTTTATTATAACGTAAACTTTAAGGCGCATACGTATATCTGTTAGCACATATTAAAAAAAAACACAAACATTTTGGGACAAAGTTATAAATATGATGCAATCACCATGGAAACTAGTGGTATGATAATGCGAATTGCTCCTATAACAACTCATACCTAAAACTGTTCGTCTCTAATTTAGCACAAGGAAGTTGCATGAATGGAACTATGAAACAATTCAATTATTATTTTAACACTACACAACAAAAGATCTATTTTCAATATTAGTTATATTTACGGTCACATACTGGGAACTGATTTCACACATTAAAAAGAATCAACACAAAAAGAAGCAAGCAGAGCAATCAGAACGACAGATAAAGTAACTAGATTCATTACGGATCTGGAGAAGTCATAGCAGGTGGAGAGTGAAAGGCCTGCATAGATCATTTTTGGGAAAAAGGGCACATTAAGTAGTACTGGATGGCAATTCCTATCACACTCAGCTAGAGCATAATAGGAACTGCTGTCTAACAACAGCCGAGGCACTCAAAAGTTTCGGGACTGGGGAATAGGTTATCGGGACATACACACACATACACACACACACACAGAGGTCTTGTTGCATACACGGACATCAGGCAGTTTAGTAATACGCTCGGGAGTTAACACAAATAGTCAGGAGGAATCTTTACACTGAGATCTAAGACTCCGTCCGTGCCACGCAATAAAATCTTACCTGGCAGCCGAGGGAGAGAGCTTTGGTCTCTGGCTGCTCGTAGCTCAGAGTTTAAGACAAGCTGTGGCTCGGATGAGTGACTTGAGCAGGTGACATTGGAGACGGGGCAAATGTCAGAGCCGACTTGACTTGTTTACACCAGAGAACTGGTGTCGGCAGCAGAATGCCTGACACATCTCAGGGTTCGCGTCCCTATTGTGTGCACCATGTCAGCTGGTGCCTGACTGCAGCTCCCATCACCCCCAGCCATTCACAGACTACTAATGATCTAAGCTGGTGAATATTCTCTTTCCTGGCTGTATTTATTCATATTGCCCATTTACCAAACATTTGGAAAATGTATTTGAAATCACTGATGCCAGCAAATTAAACGATATAAATTTTGACCCTGAGAGCCAGACTTAGGTTACTAATATATTGTCAATATATTGTCACTTCATCTGACATTAAAGTCAGTCAATAATGATAAAAATACATCTTTATACGTCACTGCTGCAGTTAAAAGAAGTCAGTGAAATAAATTACTTTTGATGACTAAGGTCCAATTAGTTTACTGTAAACAGATTCATGAATTCGGGAAATCGAAATCACAACAATCACACAATATCAGCATTTAACAGTTTTAGGTGTTACGGGTTGGATACTGTGTTCAATTGTAAAGATAATTCTTTATACTGATATTTGGTCATTGTAAGTAATTATAAGTGTTATGGTAACGCCACAAATGCTTCTGTTTATTTTATGATTGTCAAGACCACCATGAGGGGGGTACAGTCGGCTATGCCAGGCACAAACCCCCCCCCCATCTTCAATGCAAATGCATCATTTTCAAGCCCGATATCTGTAACAATGGGGACAGACGGGCTGCCATTCTTAAACATGGGGACCCTGGTGAAGAGGTATGCCTAATAGAAGTCCTGAGGAAAAGCTGCAGGGCCATTGGGAACCAGTCAACATTTATGTTTTATTAACAAGGAAGTCAACTTAACATGATCTCTAATGCCAGGACAAGTGATTGAAAAAACTGGCAACAAGTGATCAACTACAAATTATTCATACAATGGCTATGTAAATCAGCAAGTCCCTGCCTAATTCATTACTCTGCATAATAAGCCAACAGAAACCCTAAATTCAGTAGATATTTCATACTCTAGTGTGTCTGATGTTATGTTAGAAAGGTACTGAGAATTCCCTTTTATTCTCTGTCACTTTATTATTCAATACTAAAGATGTTTAACACAAGTGTCCCTTCTCATTCTATCCACAGCAATCAGCTTAGCTGGTGTTAAAGGCAGCCGCGTAAATCTGTCAATATGTATGACTGAGCAGGCACTATGGTTATTTATAAACTAAGGGCAGCACATTTGGGACTTACCAATATCATTGCTTTTATCTGAAGAGTCTCTGTCAGGGGTGCTGGATACAGTACTAACTCCCACCTCTGCCTTTGGACTGTCGCTCCTGTGAGACAAAAGAAATAAAAGTAACTTAAATCGGATTAAGAAATCATATAGAAGGCTGTCTCTTTCATAAACCCATTGAGTCCATTAAGCACCGCCGAGTAAAAGTAACGTCTATAATCACATATTAGTGAAACAAGTTATTGTATTACCCTGGCAAGAATGACCTTTGATTGCTTAGGGGTATGTAGAAGCATTATTAAACACTCATATACAGACACCAGACAAGCCAGAAGGCTTGTTGTTCCCTCAGAAATCTCATGGTGCTGCCACAACCACAAGGGATTCTGGGTAGGCACATGCAAATAAGGTCAACAGTTATCACATTTTGCCTCTATATCCACTTACATGGATCTCTTGAAAGTTGCCCGCTGTACAGGACAGCCTTTAGACAAAACTCGGGAAGAGGTGCAGTAGCCAGATCACCACTCATGGACAGCTGTTTCGTCATTAATGGGACTCGTCAGCATGAGGTTGTGATACTGGCTTAATGCTTAGACATCAAGTGTTTTTTTATTTATTGGAAGATCTTGTGGGACACTCCATGCACCCCCTCAGCCTCCCATTCTCCCAAACACAGACATGTGCCTCACCAGGATTAGTTGCATTTACAATCTTGAATTTTCTGCACTTAGATTTCTCATCTGGCAGACATGACATGGTTTAGAACATGGCAAAAATGGCCATTTTTAACCTTTTCGGTGTATAAGTTCAAATTATTTTTTAAAGAGAAAACGATCCCTTTAGCAACATGTAATACGAGTCTGCACTGCAATCAAGGTCACCCCAGACATGTAAACAGACTACAGGTCCAGAAATCTACTCTCCACACTCTTGAACTAAAACAAAGTATACACCGTTGGGGAATATAATTGAGGGTGATGGGCATGCCTGGGACTCTCTGGTTTTGTCCGGGAGGCTCTGGGTAAAGCTCTGTTTCTTTGGGTCTCTAGGTCACTTTCTTCTTTCTCCGGGCAAGGGATGTGACAATAAAGCTTGAATTTTTATTTGGATGACACTGGTACTATTTCATAACTTATTAGTTCCATATGAGGCGCACAATATTGCCTGCACGTTGTTTATTTCACTTAGGACTAGCCTTGCCCCATGCTGACTATCCCCGTCCCTCCCTGGTGGGCAAAATAGAGTCTAGAATAATAGATTAAATATTGGCTAAATTATTGTTCAAAGTTTGTTTTGTATTTTAATGCATTGTGTATCCGTGTGTATATTTTAGTGGAGATGGTTTTCAGAGAAATTTCAGCTAGGCCTCCAGTCCTAACACGACAGCAATCCATACCTTGCATGTGTTACAGGTCCCGCAGGCCTTTCTGGTCTTTTTGGTGGGAGGGTGCCAGGTCTATTCAAAGAGTTGGTCTTGGGTGGACGGGGTTTCTTTGGAGGTATGGCAGGTACAGAGTGCTTTATTGACTCTACAGCTTTGTGATCTCTTTGTGTGTCGGCCCTTTCTATAAACAGAAACAAATAATTTGTTTAGGTTAACAACATATGCAGGCGAACCATCATGGACAACTGTTCCTAATGCACAGAACATATGATTACTATTATTTTGTGAAAAACCTATTACATTATAATAATGGTACCCAGTGTTTCTGCCAGCACTCCTATTTAACTTGGTGGTGCGCCATATAACTTCACCACCTTAACTTTAAAGTCTTCCCTTCCTCCAATCCTAAATGAAGGCCTTTCATTATCTGCTTATTCACAATGAACGTTTGAGGTTCTTACATGGAATTTGATCATCTGAACTGATCATATCCATAAGTTAACTGCTTCAATTTTAATTACATCACACTTATAGTGTATTATATTGTACACTTGTAATTTTTAGCCTAGCCATGATATCATACATCAGGTCTGTTCTACCTAATAATGATTTAATACTCAATTTGCACTAGTAACAATCCCATAGCACATGTACGAAAAATATTTTGTTTTGGTGCTAATGAGCAGCAATAACCAAATACGTCTATAACAATAAGAATGTGATATTTGATGTCAATGCGTAGCTTGTAAGACAAGCAATTACAAATATCTGTAAAAGCCACCTCCCTCAAAATATAAATATAATAATACGCATTAACCGAATGGATTATTCAGTCATTAAGCCATCACATTTAAGTGGTGCTCCAGAACCTACATACAAACAAACCAAGCATCGGTTGTCGGATATCCTCACCCTTTTCCTCAACCCTGTGTGGAAGGGTTTCTGGTCTTTCTGGAGGTATTTTCCGGATGTCCTGCTTCCTGTCTGTTGTGCCTGATGTAGGAAAAAAAATGAAAGCAAAGTCATCTGGCAATTCACATCACAAATTTAGCAGTCATCTCTGGAAAAAAGAATTCTGGATGCAGCACGAGGATTATAGAAACGAATCATACTCTCGGCACCAGGGATACGAGAAACACTACAGTAATGGAAGCAGCTTAGCCAGGACACCTTGATGGAAATGAGATTATGTCTTTCAGCTAAATACACTGCTTATTTGAAATTCACATAAGCAATGGCAAGGTGTACGAAGGTAACCTCTATGTACAGTTCTTTCCTATGAATATCACACTTTCTAATATTATGAAATAGTATAAAAAGTCAAATCTGGCCAAGATAACTAAAAGAAACGCAATGTCACAAACATGTTGTAATTTCTGTAAATTGAATTAAATTAATATGTTTCTGTTTAAATTGAGAGATTTTAAACATTATAGAAGAATTATCTGTAATATCCTGGGGTCCATGAATGTTGTAGCAACTTGGCCGGGGCAAAAATGGGAATTAAAACATGCTTGTGGCTTTGTACATATTCTGAAATGAAGCCTTCATAATACGGTACATTTGCAGTTCTTTTACTATATTTCATGTTTTCACTTACTTGTTCCTGACTTGACGATAGGAGCTGATGGAGGTGGTGGTTTCTTAGGCCTCTGTAGAATAAGACAAATATTTAAATTCTGGTTAGATATCAGTAAATTACACATTCACTGTATACAAAGCCAGTCTTAGGTCTTCTAGTGCCGTAGAAGAATTATGTTTCTCTGCTCCTACGTGCCTTTGGTTGCTAACATAGAAAAGAATCTCATGGCGGTGCCCCTTTCTAGGTCAGAAGAGCGGCTGCCTTGTTTGCCTATATTGTAAGGCTTTGGTTCTATTTGTTGCATCTTTGCATTTGTTGCATTTGTTCTTCAACTACCAATATTGCAACATATTGCTGGAGCTGTAATATCAACAGTATTACACTGTAACGTGAGATGTTATTCACCAGGTTATACGATGACGATGATACATGCTGTGTAGATGCGTATATTAGAGAGCTTTCATTCACATGGAGATCATAGCTCTGTGCCAGTTTATTTTGAATGAAACATACAGACCTACATCAACGGTCCGCCCCTATATATAGCTGCACATATATCTCAATCCATAGGTGATTACATTAAATGCTTTGTCTGAAATTTGTTCACAATATACTCAGTTTGCCATCTGGATACAGCCGATTCCCTGACAGCTCCAGACTAAGCCAGAACTGAAGCTGACTGGCGGTAACTATATCATGTGCATGAAGATGTGTTTGGCAGAAGGGGCACACTAAGGTGGGTGCACAGCACCAAGGTGTCCGGTAACTGAGGAATCCATCAGGGTCAATTAACACGCGTCATGCGTACCAATAGTAGTAGGATCGCAGCTTGTCTGAAGCACTGATGATGGGAAAGTTTGTTAGTGTAAGCATGAGTGAGTGTTAGCATGTGGTGTCAGCGTGCCTGTGTTAGTGTACTGTGTTAAACAAAGGAGGACTGGCACCTACTGGTTTGGGGGCTAAGTAAAGCTGAGAGGTCTCCCCCCCCCTCCCAGTAAGTTACATACTAGCACACAGCGTATATGATGGTGGTAGTGTTCATTTAACTGCACTCCTGCTGACACACATTTTAGAGATGTAACTTTGGAACCCAAGTTGGAAATTGTCATTATTATCGTTATTATTAAAATTAGCAGTTTTCTTGTATAAAGTTCATTTTCCAAAGGACAGCAGAACAGAGAGTCTGGGAACATGAATGTGTGAGACAAAACCAAATATATATTATAGAAGCTCTCTGCTCACCAACTAATACTTATAGGCAAAGGCAATATTATTTAAAAAAAAAAAAAACAATTTAATTATTATAGACTAAAATGTTTAAACACATAGGTGGCTTTAAAAACAGAACATTGGAGCACAAATCAAATGTATAGCTTAAATAATAACAGAACATTATCCCAGATAATCCTTAAGTATATATGAATGCCGATATGTCTAATGCAGTCTAATTTGTTACTTAGTGATTTTTCTGATGGGAAATCATCGCAGGTGCTTACTTAGATTGCATATAATTTCCTCTAAAGATTACAGTCAAATGATCCAAAAGACAAGATGAGTTTATGTATTTATTTTTTCATATATAATTTGCAATACATTGCTTGGTTCATGCTAACACCCCTTCTGACACTTGAAATTGATTTAAAATGCAATCTGCAAGATAAATACATGGCCTAACAATTCCCAACCCTGCAATCACAAAAATTACATTATTGATGCTATCTCCCTGCATTAAACCTGATGCAGCCGGCTGAACACATCTCCTGCATGGAAAGTAGCTGGGGTATGGGAAAAGAGGCGAATGCATAAGGGGGGGGGGATTATGCCGAACCCTAATAAAATATTAAAGTACTTATCTTAAGGAGAAGCTGCAGCCCCACAGCTACTGCTCCAACCTTCTCTAGGGTCCATTGAGTCTCACCACTATTTGGTTGCTTGAAGCAGCCAATCAGTGTCAAGAAAACACTCCCTATAAAATCAGCGGGAATACTTAAAGCTGACTATTAGTAAGTACCGAATTTGTGTGATTATAAGACGATCCCAAAAATATAGGATGACTCTAGATACGGAGGTCTGGATTTAGATGCATGGTACCAGGGATGAGAAAGGAGAATGGTTAGGTGGTCCAGAAGTCAAGGCAAGCAGATGAATTTTTGGTCATAAACGGCAAACAGGCAAGTGTCGGGCCAGCAGCAAGTTCTGTAGACAGCAAAAGAGTTTGGACTTCATAAACCAAAGGCAGGCAAGTAAAACGGAAAAAAAGGTTGGAGGTGGGTAAATAAATACAATGGATGGTTAGGTACTTAAACTGGAACACTGGAACAACCAAGTGTTGAAGAGTTCACTTTTAAAACATCAACAATTAGCGCTATCACACCGATGACATTGTGCGCGTCTCTGTGTGCTTCCTCTTTGCCCAATTAACTTGTATGGGTGCAAGTGCCCTGTTCCGTGCACCCATCAGGCTTACAGGTGCTTTGTGTACACATCTTATATGCATGCTCAAAGGAGGAGAGCCATGATGCAGCCTGGCAGGTCCTGGGAGTATCTCTGGATCCCTAGAGGTAAGACACAGCCACAGCCATGACAGTCCCCCTCCAAAGCGCGACCTCCAGACATCTGTCGTCTGTGAAAAGCCTCATTATTCCTCTGGTACATATCACCTTCAGTGTACTAGATATTCACGGCGGCCATGTCAGATTTGGGAATCAACAATCTCTTGAACTTCTTCTTCATATTCTTCTTTTCCACCTCCTAGCACTAAAGTGGTGCAGTCTCTAACCAGATGCACCATCTGGTTAGAGACTGCACCACTCCAGGGACGTGGGACGCTTTATGAGTCCCACCGGAGTAGAAATACACTCTCCTTACAAGCACCACTAACATGGGTGGTCTGGAGGATAGCAGAGCCTCAAGAAGCAGTAGAAGCACAGAGGTCAAGCATCAGATAGGGTCAGATGGCAAACAGGGATGAGTTGGGACAGTTACACACATTAGATTGTTCCGTGCACATGAGCGTTCAAAGGAGGAGACTCACAATGGCAGGTAAGACATGGCAGTACCTCCGATTTCCTGGTGGTAAGACACAGCAAGAGCCGCGACAATATGATGGCTGGAGTGTTAATCCTTACTTAACTTTGACAACAGTAACATTGTAAAATGTCAATCAGACTTTGTAAATCTGACATTAATAACATTTAGGCTGTTCAGAGCCTACTTATAAGAGTAAAACTTGGCTAATGCAATTTTATTTGCTTTAGTGGATGTGGAATTGTTAAATGCTATGATTGCATTATAATTAAGGCTTCATGCCAGAATAGCAATCTCCATTAAAACGAACATTTGTTAATTTGTAAACTTGACAGGGTGGGATGGGGGTATAGTACTCTATTTCCACGATATAAAAAAGCACTAGCTGCCAAAGCCACAAGACCAACTATACAGCAAGCAGTTTTTTCCCAGCAATGTCCTTAACCAAGTGCAGGAAGGACAATACAGACATTACCAAGATCTGCAACCTATTGATGACCTTGAACCTATACCCAATTTATGAAGAATTTTTTAGTATACCTATCAGCATTATAGATATCTTGATTTAGTAACTGATTTCTTACCTCTGGCAAGCACTCATTAAATTTACATGACAAACCTTTGACTACTGTACATGGAACGCAAAAATCAATTTTACCTTAGGCGGAGATTGCACTCTTTGTTCCATTAGATGTGTTGCCAGCATATTACATGCTCGATAGCTTTATCTAATATCACATTCCCCACCAGCTACAATCACTAGTGTTACATGACAGCGGGTTATTTGTTGCCTGTTCTGTGAATACAGAGTTTTCTAAATCTATTGCCTCCAGCACCTAATTTAGTGTGAGAACCTCTGCTTCATTCATGCAGCATTATATCTGAAGTCTGGACATTCCTTCTACAAGTATGTACAAGAATGAGACTTTCATTCAAAATAAGTAATGCAATTCTGCAAACCTGGTCGGCTGTTGAAAACAAGCTACGTTCTACTAAATTAAACTATTCAGTGACTATTTTACTTTCGCGCATGTTACAGATGTGATTTCAAATAAACAGCGGATACAGAGAGGCAGAGGGAGAATTGTAGCGTTTTCACAATTCAATTCATTCCAAAAACACAAAAGAATTCTTCTTCCAAGCACGTATATAAAAACCGACCCAGAAAAACACAACTGCTCCTGACTCAAAGGCTATTACCTATAAAATAATTAAGCTGCATATATAATAATTACACTGTGTGGATGATAATAAGAATAAAGTCATTTGAACAAACTACATAAGAATCACACTTAGCACATACTAAGCTTCGTACTTTATGCCACTAACCTGCTCTCTTTTCTCCCATACCCCATCCACTGAAGGCACCCATGCAAAGCCATTGCCCCAGTAGAGGGGTAGCTTCAGGTAGCCTACCTTGGGAGGTCCTCAGGTATATTGATAGCTATTGATGTATCTGAGCAAGACATTTGGAATAGCAATGCCATTTATTTTGCCAGTTTGGTTTCTAAACCAACTGACCCATTTAATCTTCACTTTCGATTCACTCTTTACACTTTCTCAAATTCCTTTAATGTATTTGATATAATAGAGTCAGCCTCCTACCCTCTAACCTTAAATCACACACTTTAGTTCACTCTTCTTTTTATTAAGAGGAATATAAAAAGGGATGATGTCAAGGTGAAGCAGGAAGCTCACAGGCAACGTTGGTTCCCTTTTAAAAGAATGTTCGAGGAAGTCAACATCAAAAGCTATAGAAAGCTGTTATTAGTGCTTTATTGCTATACAATATTGTGGGTTATACAACAATGTTCTTTTCATCTTATAAACCAGTAAGAAAACAATAAGTGATACTCACGTGGAGCTCTTTTTCAGAATCTGGAGGAAGCAGCTTGACAAAGTTATCTGGAAACACCCCTCTTCTTCCATTGATTTCTCCTTCCCACCAACCCACATCGACACAATCCTACAGAAAGCATCATTATTAGATGTCTGCATGTGATAACGTTATGCCTTTTGTTTCACCACACCTCTTATTTACTCATCATTCGTTTGCTGCCATTATGTTGTGTGATGGCATATTTTTGTTGGCCGATATTGTTTTAAAGTTCTTTCTTTTTAATATCAGCCACTAGTTATTACATATGTACCACAAGTCTTGTTTTTTTGCTTGACAGCCCCAAAGCACTGTCCTGGTGGACACATTTTCTGTGGGCAGTGGGGATAATAGACCGGTTGGGAAAATCTTCTAGAGATCTGTAAAACCAATGAAGGCCTGTGCCTTCCACCCTGAGCCTGCACAATCCCTTCTCTACTTGATACCTGAAATGTTGGGAATATGGTTTATTATGCTTTATTTACTTTTGTGCTCTATAACTTTCTAGATGAATAGGCAGATCTATCATGAATAAAAGCAGCAGTCACTTGAATTGCTTGAAATTATGGATTATTTGATGTGATTGTATTTAGCATGAGCTATTCTTTTTCATGTATGTGCTTTTATTTTGTCTTTTGTAAGACTCTAGCAGAATATCACTTAATCTGTTGATTATAAACTTGTGATGCTGACAAGTTGTGTTGTTATGTGTCAATTCTAAATGCATGTGATTCCTTGTCACATTATTATTTTCTTGTGATTATATGCCATTGTGTCTCATGCAGGGCACAAGGTCTGAAGTCTTGAAGGATAATTATATGCAATTAGTCTTGAATGCTTTGGAAAAGCCATCCCTTGTCTGCCTCTGTTCTTTGATTCTAGTGTCCGAGGTCATCTGTACCATTTTTTTGTTAGTTATTAGAATGACTGTGCTAATAGCTGTTCAGTTATAAATATGATAACGTGTATAAATATGATCACCAGGGGCAACGTATCCTTCTGATTTAACATGGAAGAGGTTCCAGTTCGAGATCAGCATTAAAAAAGCCTGCATTGAACACATATTCAATACTGATAAAATAATGGTGCCCAAAACACAGCAGGTTAGTATGGTACCTGTATAGAGAAATGGACTGGCGGCCAACAAGGGTAGACTGTGAAGCACAGGGAGGAGATGCATTATACACGGGCAGTAACGTTGTTTGTGATGCTGCTCGTTCTTGCAAACCCCAAAGTTCAATTGTATAAAATCAAAGGGGTTATTCACTAAATGGAGAGATGTCAGGAGAGTTTGCAGAAGAGTTGTGCTTTCAAAACCCTGACTTCACTATTCATTATGAAGGGCCAACACTGGCAAGTTTCTTGAGGAGAAAAGGCAGAGCTGGAATGGTGTAATCTATTAGTTAATGTCTAAGGAGACTTTGGAGAAACCTCACTGGTTTAACTATACATCATACGGGCCAGCCAAGCAGAAGCTCGCTGGTAGGGCTTTCAAAAGGAGCTGAAAAACAATTCTCCTGTGAACTCTCCCTTTAGTGAATTTAGTGTTTGAATTATTTTGTGTAACTAGGTTGGCCATGGTTAGCGGCAAAGAAATTCAACAGGTTAAGCAGATTAGTGCACATGTCTTTATAACTTGTCACAAGGGAAAATTTCTGTCAACTTAATGGGAATTTGGGCCTAGCGACTTCATTAAAATCACACCAGTGATTATGCTTAAAGATGCTGCTCTTTTCAATTTTATTGATGAGAAAAAAGGAAACAGCTGTACTGACCCAATAAAGTGAACTCTAGAAAATAAACTCCAGAAAAAGATGCTGGAACTGAGCTCCAATTGAAATTAATAGGAGTGGCAGCAACCAATCACACACATGCAGTCCGAACGTACATACATACATACATGCATGCATGTGATGGCGTGAACAGGAGTGCTACTGAGCATGTACAGGAAGCTGAGAAAATTTAAAGTTTATATAAGACAAGTCTTATTTCCTAACTACAATAACTGAAGAATGCATGCGCCAATTTGCATGCAGTAAAATCCATTGCAGTGGATGCAACACAGGCTTCATCATACATTAAAATAAGAACAGCATTTGGGGGCTAGACTGTTCCTTTAACACTGTAGAATCGTTGACGAGAAGGAAAGGGCAATATTGTGATGACAAGCTACTAACAGTGGTACTTATTTTGTATACAAAGGCTGCTGATAAAGTAATAATTGTCTCAGATATGGCTCAGAAATGCCCACACTCATCATAGCGTGGAACAAGCACACATTCTTATTCTGATCCGGCTGTATGCGGAATGCCTGTCCTCCGACAGTACTTTGTTTTCGCTGGCATGCCATTCTTTACTTTGGTTATTTACTGACAATTCATCATAGGAACACGAGCAGTACTTCTACGGGTTGCTGCAATTACATTAGGGGAGTATACATATTTTTTAACTTGGTTGTTTTATTGTTTATTTACTGGCAATACAGCTTTTAATCAGAGCAAAAATATGAGCAGTCAAGAGTCACTACCAGTTTATTTAACATACAATATATGAAAAAATAAAGCTGTAATGTTTAAGCATTGGACACTGCTATTACATATACATAGCCCGGGATAGCAGTGTTAGTCCAGTAGTGTAAATTAAAAAAATAAAATAAAATGTGTACTGATAGTTAAAATAATACCTTTTGATTGAATGGACATTACATTTTAAGAAGAACTTTCAAGAGTATCAACCTCCCTTCATCAAGTCAAAAGCAATACTAACCACCTTCAGTATAAGTAGAACGCTAGAGACTAGTAGGGTACAATTCACAGCTACTTTAAGATGGTCAGAAATTATTTTAGCCAATTCATTGTAGGGGTAGAGGGGGGCGATTGTGATGATGGAATTGTTAAAACAAAAAACATCATACATATATCTTTGGACAAATAAACAAACTGAGCCCTGTTAGACGAGGAGAATTAATTACGGAAATGCCATGCTGTATGAAGTTCTGGTAATGTGGCAGGAATCATATGTCTATGTTTGTCCTTAATTTTGAAATAGTTAATCATCTTTACTTCAAAATGTTTTTCTGTTTTGTAAATATTTTGTAATAATTTTTTGTTCACGCAGTTTTCTATGTTTTAGGTTGGGTGGCTGTCTGAAAGCCATCATAGGTGGTTGTGGGAATAATTCTTTTAACACTGTATCCTCTGTTAGTAGTGGTTGTAATTTTGTGGATTCCCTCTAGTGAAGGATACACTAATCCTAATGGGATACATGTAGTGGAATCCTTCACATTGTATTGTAATAGGTGTTCTCAGTGTAGATTTGGTTGCCTTTGTAATTATTCTGGTTTTGTAGCCCTTTAGTTTGAATGACTCTGATAGCGTATTCCTTAGTGTCAGAGCATCTGTGGTGGTATCTGATGGATAGGCTATGAATAATACCGTGCTTAGAGTGGGATGGGTGAAAGCTGTAGCTCTTCTGTGTACAGATGAGTGGTGCTTCCCACTGGTGATTTTTATTGTTGTGTTCCAGAAGTGTACACATTCAGTAGAAAACTCAGGATTTAGTTTAATTGATGGATGGAATGTGTAAAAAGTGTGAAATTATTTGAGTGTTTCTTCTCCTTCTGTCCATATAATGAATATGTCATCTACTGTATGTAGCTGTAATATTTGAAAGGTTTGTGGCAGTGTAAGCCAAGGAACTTCTGTTCTAAGAAATTATCCTTTTGGGGTCTCATCTGAGCTCCATTCATCTGTATACAGAAATCCCCAAGCTAGTGCTGGAGCTGACTGGTGGTAAGTGTAGTGCGTGCCTGAGATGTGTTCAGCCAAACACATGTCCTGCACAGCAGGGGAGAATGTTTAAGGCAAATGCATTTGGGCGAATTATGCAATTGAGGGGAAAACACCCCAAGACACCTTTGCCAGGGGTTATGGCTGTATGTGAGATGGAGTGATAGATCAACAGCACAGTCCTCAAGCGAATTCAGAGCTCAGTGTGACGTCAGGGATGATCAGGGGATCTCCCTAACTGTACCATGGTCCCCTTTGCCTGCAAAAGTGAGACAGTGAGGCTGCTTGTTGGGGCAGTGCCCCAAAATCAGCACTGTCCCACAGAAAATGGGGCACTTAGGAGGTATGTACTGCCCCTTACTTTATCTGGGGTTCCATTAAACATGATGGAGATGCACTTGAATGGGGCTTTTTTAGTAGCAAAGAAATATCCTACTGAACAACTAAGGGTTGCTCCAGGGCCACAATTGTTTTTGATCTGCCCCTGTGTGTCACACAAAACTGTGAACCCATAACTGAACTAATAATGCTTAGTAATTTTACACAAAAGATCATCAATAATATGTATAGAAACATGAGCTTTTGACATTAATCTATAGTATACCTTGTTTATAACAGCGACAATATCACCTTCTCGGATTGTCAATTCATCTTCATTAAGCGCTTCATACGGGAAGAGAACTTTACAATATTCTTTGGCTGGAAGGGAAATAAATATTCTTTAATGTCTTTATTCGGCATACGCAATAAAACATGTAAACAATATTATCCATTGTATCAAAAATAACTGAATGCCACTGCCTTAAACTCATCATCCTTATACTCACGCCTTTTAATTCTTGTAAAATTATTAATAAAAGAGTACAGTTACCTCCCAACATTTGAATTGACCAAAGAAAAACATTTTTGTTTTAAGCGATATGATTAGAGGCATGTCCAGAGGAAGGGATTTTATTTTAACAATCATTTTTTTGAAGATTTTGTAACCTATTGATAATTATTTATGTAACTGAGTAGGGCACTCAAAACAATAATATAAATAAAACATACAATTTAATTTATCCAAATAATCTCTGCTGTTTATACTCACTAAATTACATTATGAGTGTCTAGAAAAGAGGGAGATCACGGGAGCAAGTGAGAAAGCATTGTGGCCCCAAAGATGGACCCTTGGGGGGTATGCAAACAGGAAATTAAGATGGTATTCACACAAGGTGGGTTTGCAATATAGATACTTATTTTAATGTCCAAGCACACTTTTATAAGTTTATTAAGCAACTGTATGATTAGGGAGTTTTAAGGGACACTCATATGCAAGTTAATGCATGTGAAAGCTGAGAGGTCCCTTTAAATTTATTTATTTATGTGGCGTTCCATATTCATAGACATTTGCCCTTTCCCTCATCCCCAGCTATCTTCCGCGCAGGAGTTGTGTTCAGCTGAATCTACTCGATATACGGTACTTACTGCCTGTTAGCTCTAGACTCTTGACCAGGGAGCTTGGACAAAAATGGTCCCAGTGACCAGAATTGTTGGACTACAGAGGGGGATGGGGACTGTGGGCCTGCAGCTTCTCCCTAAGGTAAGTACTTTAATTGTTTTTTTTGTAACAGTTTTAAAGTACTTATATATACGTTCTTCTTTGGTGAGGCTGCTCTCAAGATTGTAAGCTTGCGAGCAGGGCTCTCTCACCAAATGTATCGGTTTGTCTTAGTCTGTCAATTCTTGTCTTGTCATTTCCCTTGAATTTATGTATTGTATTAAGCGCTGCGTAAACTGTTGGCACTATATAAATAAAAGATAATAATAATAATAATGACATTAAAATGTCCATTTAAGTATTGGTTTCCTACAGGTATCAAATGAATATTAAAGTTCTTACAAAGTACTATTGATGAGGCTGTATGGGACATCATACTATCCAATTAAGAGTATGGAGGTATATTTTACCTGGATTCAGTTGCAATGTGCAATAAATACATTGTATCTGCCAATCTCTTCCAAACTGAGCCGAGTTGCTATGTAACTATGCCCTAAAAACAATCTATTTTTCAAAGTAAAATGAAGCTACAAGACTGGCATTTATGAATATATTTGGCCTTAAAGTCCAGTGTTCTGGAAAAACAACAAATGTGTTCATTTATGATGCAAGATCCATTTGTTATAGTATGAAGTGTCCTTCTCCCACTATAATACTGATTTACATTACACCAGGGGGCTGCAAAACACAGATCACAATGTATGCAAAGCTTCTGAACGACCACGAGTAGCCATCCGGTGCCCTGCGCACGCTATTTCTGGACAAAGGGCTTAAGAGTATATAGACGTTCTAGGACAACTAACCCTCATAAAAAAATTCAATTACAATTTTAGAATTTAGAGCATTATATAATACACAAATAATGTGTAAAATGCGTACACGATCTATCTACATATTTGAACCGTTACAATTTGTTCTATGATGGCAGGAATTTTCAAAAACCCAATTACAAAGTGCACCTGATCTCAGGCACCATTACTGGGCTTTTCCAAGAAGAAAAAGTAGCATTTAAAGCAAGCCAAAGATTAGCTCCCACGTAAAGTATTATTAAAATATAAAATATAATATAAATATCGCACTTATTTGTCTCTTTGCAGCAGGGAGTCTTGCATAAACATCCTTTCTATATAAATCACAGAAATGTATAGATGCTACAACCCCAGAGAGGAAATGTGAATCACATCAGTTCCTGTTTTATTGGAAAAAATCCCATAAAGGGGAAAAAAATGGGTCTTTTGAGAATTAGATCTCTTCTTTCAATCTTAGCTATAGATGGAGCTGTGATGACCCAAATTGAGCCCTGACATAGCATTGCTATCATGCCATCACTGACTATAAAATGGATGAAAATCACAGGAAAAACAATAATTTAAGAATCACAACTTACAGTTAGATTTGCTCTCTGTCTCCATTTTTAGCGACTCCTGTGATGTCATAGTTGATGGCATTTTCTTCCCCATAGCCTGAAATTAAAAAAAGAGGAAAATCTGCTAACTTCCCAATTTCTTTTGCATACATATATTATATTTTATCACCACATTATAAAGCTGAAAACGTAGGGCACTGTGGATTAGAACAGTTGCTTAGAAGCCAGCTATTGCTCCACTGTACCAAAAACCCCACTGCGTAAATATCAAATTGTGAAAATGCAAACAATGATCTAGTAGTTTTGCAGTCATGTCATAAATATGTTTTACAGTCAAATACATCAGTTAATTGTTGACATTGAGAATAGCATTTTTAGGAGCTATGGCTCCTGATTTTAGTCAAGATCTTGTCTTTTAACACCTTGAAGCCTGTGCAGGGTATCCATCAATCTCTTATGTGTTTTTATCATCAGCCCTGAGCCTTTCAAAAGCCTTTTTCAACATTCAATTCATTGTAAAAGCAGTAGAAGAGGTGACTTTCTTGTTGGCTACTGAAACAAAGCACACAATCAAGTCCCGTTCACAGAAATCTATTTTAGGGCCAGATAATCCCTAAAGACAAAAATGTAATACATCATTTTAGCATCTCCTTATCTGAGGTCATGGACTTGTCAGGGGTCATTTTCATAAACAATAGACTGCTACAGAAGATATTGGACAATGTCTTAAAGTGGACCTGGCATGCACAAATGTGTGGAATCTAGTATATATGTGTTGTCACATGATTAGTACAATGTATAAATCAAATTTCTTGCCCTACTGAGTTTTACCTTGCCGTGTTTTATTTTTTGACTGGTGAATAGCCTTTTTATATGTATAATACAACCTTTTTTTCTTGATGACACACTCAATATTTGCATCATAAAGGAATCACATCAATAAATCACAAATGCCTCCATAAACCACCATCATAAATAGGCATTGGAGACACTAATAGGTCTGCACTCTGGATTTCTGAACTTCAGCCCTACATCTATTGGAAAACATCCTACCTTGGTACTCCATGGGCACCTAGACCAAGTACTCAACTCTAGCTCCTCTGTATATCTGTTTTAATCCCTATAAGAAGAATTTATACTAAGTAGACTGTGGCCACCTTAGGTTGGTTGGCCAACTGTCCCTTATACCCCATAAAAATATTGTCCTGCAGAAATTACTTTCCTACTGACCTGGCTGGGGGGAAAAAAAATCCCACAGGCAATGTTATTGCGTAATAAAGCCGGAGAACGTTTAATTGGAGTATTTCTCCTATTTAAGATTCTGAATTACCTTTCCTATCTGACATTTCCATATTCGCACAAATACACACACATGCTGTGTATATTGGAAAGCTTGATTTGGTTTTCATTACTCTGCTTGGATACTGAGATAAACACAGCTGACAGGTTTTTTTGACAGTCTGATGAAATCAGCTTGTAAAATATCTTCCCTTATAGTCCACGTAATATTCTTTTCACTGTTCCCATGCGAAATATTTTCATTCTAGTCACATATACTGAAGGAGTGGGTGCGCAAAAGCAATTTAGCCTCTGATAATGAACAAAAATGCATATTTTTCAGATGCCTATCATCATTTATGACCACCGTAATTATCCTTCATTCATTTTAAACGTCTCGCACTGTGTTAATGGCATTGCCAATACTTTGTGATGTCACTCCGTCGCCTTGTTATTAACCCTTCAAAGTGTCACCAAGGTCTTTCCAATGGCTATGAAACTTGTATAGCTGTAAGAGCTGTCAAACAAGTTAATGAAGCATCTATGCTTTGACAGATCCTGGGAAAGCATAAATGGATATAAATGGCAATTTTCTGAACTTCAGCCAACAGCTACAGAGAACTGGAGTGCTGTCTGTTATCAGCTTTGTGAACCCCTAATGAAAATTAGCAACATTATAGTTTTTTAATAAATTAAGGAAATTCATTATTAATGCTGTTCCACCCACTATGCTTTGAACACTTTTATACCATAATGAAGCATTAGGATTGCTAGTACTGCTGAACACCCAAACACATATTGGTACTAGAAATCATTCTTTAATCAATTTTGTTTCCACATTCATAATTTTGGTTAGGAACATTTAAATGTCACTTAATTGTGACACAAAGATTAGCGTACTACAGAGTATGTATGTATAGATATGCGCATATGTATTTGAAAATCACACACACATTTACACTACACATTTTTACTACTTCAAAAGTTTGGTGTTTCCTTTCAAAACTTGGATGGGAGTCATAAAGCACCTCTGTAACGTCTACTGAGATATTCCATTAAAAATTAGCTATTTCCAGCTGCAATAGTCATTTACAACATTAACAAAGTCCATGCTATATTTCTGATCCACGTGATGGACAGAATGTTACATTGCCTTGGAAAAGTATTCATCCCCCCTGTCATTTTTCCTATTTAGTTGCATTACAACTTGACCCATCACAGAATGAAAACAGATTTGTATTTGTATTTCATGCAAAGGACATAAACAAAAAAAATTGGTGAAGTGAAATGAAGAAAATAATTTTTATTAAAAAAAGTTCTGAAAAACCCATTCCCTTTGCTATGAAGCCCCTAAATAAGATCTGGTGCAACCAATTACCTTCAGAAGTCATATAATTAGTTAAATAAAGTGTCTAAGTGTCACATGATCTGGAAAGAATATGGCATCGCAACAAACCTGCCAAGATAGGGCCACCAAGATAGGGCCACCTACCAAAACTCACGGACCAGGCAAGAAGAGGCAACAAAGAGACCAAAGAGAATTCTGAAGGAGCTGCAAAGCTCTACAGTGGAGACTGGAGTATCTGTCTATACAATGACCACCTGCCTAACATTGTGTAGATCCCCCGTTTTGGGTCTTCCACTAGACTTCTGAAGGTGTGCTGTGGTTAGCAGCAAGTCCTTTAAGTTCTGTAAGTTGCCAGGTGGGGCCTCCATGGATGCATCCTAACATTATGAACATTATCTGGGACTTCATGGCAGCTGTAATGAAACCATAAGCACTGCAAAAAGTGTGTCTAAACAGTACCAGACATTAGCATTAATCACGTTATTTAAGTAAATTATCTTATAGGGGTAACAACAATTAACTCAACAGGAACCTCAGAAAAACACACTTTGTTCATACTTCCAGAAGTGTTTTGTTATTTTACAATTTTTGCCATGTCATGTAGCAAAATTCCAATAGTGCCAAAAAAGTACAAAACAGTAACCTTTTTCTAGAGATCCTGGGTCCCTGATCTAGCTTTGCTAATTATCTGATGCAGTATTTCCCCATGCCTAGGTAAAGGGAAGTGATCTTTGTTTCTCATGTGATGTTATTGAAATAGGTGGCATAATGATTGAGTTTTGAAAATCCTTTCACAATAAACAAGCACCAGATGCCCACCCTAAACCTTACAGCCACGTAGCTGTAAAAGTGGAAAATCCATTTGCTGCAGCTTTAGCAAAGTATGACAGCTGAGAGATTGATAAAGTTTCCTTAACGATTTAATAGCGTAAAATGATAAATCCTAGTTCTGGATGTGTCATGCTCATTTAAAGCGGATTAGGTGAAAATTAACTGATTGAAAGCACACATAACTAATGACACATTTTCAGTCAGTGTGGCTAGAAAGAGGGCATACGAACTAACAGTATGAGGCTTGGAAGTTAAAGATGGCATAAAGTACATTTATTTTAGCTGATATGAGTGTAATATTATCAGCATTTTGAAAAAGTGGTATTTGGGAATTTAATATAAACATACACATATTTATATAGTACTGTGACAATGTTTTTAGGCAGGTGTGAGAAAAAAATGCTGTATTTATTTAACAAAATGCAAAGTGAAAAATCTAAATCAAATCAACATTTGCCTTCAAAACAGCATCAATTCTTTTATGTACAGTTGCACAAAGTTAATGTTAACGTTAAGCAATTTAACATTCATTAACTGAAACAGAAACAGTTGTGTAGGAGGAATAAAACTCGGTGAGGAACGACCGAACTCACTAACAAGGTGAGGTTGATGAAGAAAGCTTAATGTCAAAAGTCAGACACCATGGCAAGACTGAGCACAGCAACAAGACTCAAGGCAGCTATACTGTATGAGCAAGGCCTCTTACATTATTCCCTCGGCTAACACTAGTTCGAACTCCCCACTACTTAATGACTGGGTAATACATGACTTTACAATACACAGGAACAATACAATGCTTTGACGAAGAAATCATCAGACATCTGCTTAAAATTTGCTAAGAATGAAAAAAGGAATGAAAAAAAGAATGATAAAACAAGAATAGTAGGACAAAGATGTCACTTCCATGACATATAGACTGGTTATTTAGACCAAGATAAAGAACGCTGTGTCATGTGCTGGTCCATGGAGTACCAAGAAGACCTCTTATTCTTCGAAGAAGTAAAAATTCAACCACTTGAGTAGTAGAAATATGGTTTGATTAGCGGCTCAAACAATATATCATTCGTTTTAATTGAGTGTGATTTCGAAAGCTTATGGTCAAATCTGTCAATAGATATACATATTCCCCCCAATGTCTGTCAACTAGGGGCATTACTAATATGCTCAAAGGTTGCAACTCAATTCACTCATTACATATTACATAATATTGAAGCTTGTAATTTATTTAGTTTTTGCTGGAAAATAGACCTTTGGGCTGCAGACCAAGTGGGCTGTGATTATAAATGACTGAGGGGTTAACATAACTGAATAATAAATATTTCCATTATTATTATTAATATTATAATGGCTTATGCAGGGTTCAAAACAACGCAGCCTTTTCATTTTGCTACAATGCACAGATACAATGATTGAAAATATGGTACTATTTTCAAAACTGACTCATGAAATTGGTTATGTCTGTTATGCTGTCACACAATACTCAAAATCAAAAGAACCAAAAAATGTGCTTTGTCCACAGACATTCCCACTAAATAAGAGGTATATCAGTGAGTTGTAGAGAGGCTTCCGAACCAGGAATCTCATCATATTAACTTTGGAATATCCTATAATATCGAGGGCCAACCAAGCTCTTGTTTTGCAGTGACCCAGAGCAGTGCCTTCTAGCAGCCCCCTCCACAGCCCCTGCCCCCACTGTCGGGATACTGCAGGGTAGCATTGTGTATGTGCTCATCAGCAACATATGAAATGCATGCATGTCCTGGAAAAAAAATATGTAGCCAATGTAGTCACCTTAAATTAAAAAAAATATATCGTTGGTGTTTGTTTTTTTTGTCCATTCCATCAGAAATTTTTATAAGGAGAAAAGGCTCGGTAAATTCTGAGGATACATCCATTCTCTCATGTTGTAGTACATAACACAGAGGTACTGTACAAATGTGTGTCCCCAGTCGGGCATTTAACTGAATAGTAGCAATGCATTATGTGCCTCTACCATGTAAGGGTTAAAACTGCAGCACCTCCCTCCAGATGTGGTCTCTGGCTCCCCATTCCTGGTTCTGGGATATAATTTACTTCGGTTTGGCAGAGGTCCTTCTCCAGAAGTGAGGTCATGATGTATTATACAAGTAGCCCACACAACTGAACTATATTGCCACTGCAGTAAAAGTAGCAATATACAACAAAAATAAAAAGCAACTACTGTAAAGCGTAAAGTACAGTGGTTAGCGCTGAAATAAAGGAACATTCCAGCCATTACATGCACTTTAATGGCTGAGAGGTCCTTTTAACCTTGTGTGATGTCCGCCTTGCAAATACATAAGAGGATTCTGCAGAAAACCCCATGTGCATTTGCCGCTTCACCCACGCCATAGCCATACCTGGGAACTTTTGGCCTCCGGCTACCCGGAGCTTTCCCTTGCGGGATGCGGCCAGGACTGCACACTGACGTCGGCGGGCAGTCCCGTTGGAGTGCATAAGATATGTTTGGCATGTGATATACTTGCTGCCAGTCAGCTCCAGTTCTGGCGAAAGAAAAATCCCTTTGCGTATGCACAGAAAGTGCTGCCATTCATTGGCGAGTATCGTCTGACGGGGAATCTGTAGCTGCAACTTCTCCCTAAGAATCTTACTTTTATCATTTTTAAAGAATGCTTATTAATGTACTAAAAGAGTACTCTTATATCAATTATTTTGTAAGCTGTTCCTTTAATAAAACATACTTTTATTGGTTTTTTTTCACTTTCATCCCCATATTTGGCACATACGTGTAGTCATATATTTTTTTGTTTTTACAATTTGACCATATTGGTTGATACATATTAATTTAAACAAAATGTCTGCATGACTACATTTACACAAAACTGACAATAACATTAACACAGTTCTGGTACAGAGAACGAGAGGGCTCTGCCTTTTGCAAGTTTACAGCCTGGTACTTATCATGCTATATGACTGTACTTACTATACATAAATACATTTGTCAGTCCTAAATAAATAAAAATATAAATCAATCTTTATAGAAAATCTGTACATGCTCTGTTATACAGTAAAACTGCCATACCTGGGAAGTGAGCTGCGTCTTGCAGGCACACTGACAAGTTCTCTAGAGGGGTCACTGGGGATTTATAAGTTCCTAAAAGTACTTTCCATTTGTGTGCAACCTTCCATGTAAGTGCCACTGAATAGAAATACCAAAGGATTCATTCCACTACATACTGCATACACGGCCGATACTCATCCCACACTCATCATCAGAAACTCATTTGTCACCTCACTTCTCTCATTAGCCACCTCTCTTCTCTCATTAACCACCACTCTTCTCTCATTAGCCACCTCACTTCTCTCATTAGCCACCTCACTTCTCTCATTAGCCACCTCTCTTCTCTCATTAAGCACCTCTCTTCTCTCATTAGCCGGTATTCCACTTTATGCCTTTACACTGTTTGTAATCTGCATCATTGCTGGCTGTTCTGCTTCATTCATTCATTCATTCATTCATTCCTTTGTTTGTCCTTTGATTTGTCTACATTGAATTATTAGTACCCTGTTAGCTATCCTCTATCCATGTGTCTGTGATTTTACTGCGGGATAATTAATCAGTTGGTAAGTACCTAACAAGCAGCCATCCCTTAGATTTGAACTGACTTTGGAGGAACAAACCACTTTCCATCTGTGTGCCACTAATTACGAGTTTACCAAGGGAGTTCACCAAAGAGTGCAACAAGGAAGGACAAATCAATTAATACTCCACTGATCCTTCATCAACTGCTGCCATACTGGTTTATTGGGTTTGTTCCATTCCCATTACTCACCGCTTCCATTTCACTCTCCCTTTACCATCACTCTCCAAATACCATGCCCACAATCCTGTTGTTTCTTTTCTCTTTTTTTCCTTGACTTTACTTACTTTTTTCTCCCTTCCCTCATCCCAGACACTTTTTACCTTCATCAACTCTCTCTCACCACCTCTCCCCTCTCTCAGCAATCTTCCCACCTTCATTCACTGAGAGAGCCTCACGTGACAAACTAATCTCATCCTTTGGCTTTCAATACAACCTGTATGCCGATGACAGTCAGATCTACCTATCGCTCTCCCTTCCTCTTAGATACTGTGACTAACTGCTTTGCCTCGGTCTCTAACTGGATGTCTGGATGATTTCTGTCCCGTGCATTTACCACTTAGTTTTCACTCCATTTATCTACCACCTGGGTCTTGGGACGAATCACTGATTCATGCTGTTTTCTATGTCTCTTCAGCTTAAAATCACAGCGAGGAGAAGCATTAGAAACATGGCCTGTGTCATCTGACTAAATCCGTGCATGTGACTGGCTGTGCAAGGCATCGGCTGTTAGATTGACCACAATCCAGGACAGTCGATGTAGGGATAACCTCTAGATGTACCTGGTGCATCATTGGTCACAAAGGGGTATAAAGCACAGTCCTTGGCAACATTATCTGCAAGCATGACCCTGTACACTGCATAGTTCAATTGGGACTTCCATGAAATCTCAGTGATCTAAATATGAATTATACAGGGTCATCCAAACTTTTCATGGAGCAGAAGGTTATTGGGTTGGATTTAGATAATAAAAAGTGAGTGAGGTGTATAAAAGCCCTAGCAGTACAGATACTCAACTGAGCTCCACTCGTCCTGTTCCAGGATGTACTTTACTATACCACCGTGGAGGGATCTCAGGTGAATGCTGACTCCACTGGAAATAAGGACAGGAAACTTAATGTAGGGACTGGCCAGGAAAAACTGGAAATGTTAGCAGGCGTGCACAAGGAGTTCTCATTATTTCTTCATCTTGAAGATTGCAACACCCATGGAACCAGTTTTTTTGTGCTGCTTAATAAAAGGCATGAGACTTATTACAGAGAACATAGCACAGCGGCCTTATTATTATTGGCAAAAATCTGTCTCAGCAATGTGCATCAGACTGTTTGCTGCTGTCAATTTACTAATTGCTAACATCTGTAAATGACAATATCGGACAATATTGATTTTGGCTCCTTTAAGAGACGAGTAAACCATGTCATGCAAATTTATAATTTATATCAATTATGCATTTTTGACGCCATCAGAATATGCTTCATGAAATGGATGCTTGCATTCCGACCAATAAGAAAGGAGTAAGAGAGATCTTATGATGCCGTCAACACATCACCCTGCCATTGAGTTTGTATTGTTGGTTCCCACATGGACTTTACTGCCTACCAAGCACCAGACACCTAAGAATGAGGAGGTTTTTGGACTTGAAGAGCAGATGTAACCTGGTAGTCCGCGCAGGATCCAGGACAGTTGGGGAATACCCAACGTAGCCTAAGGCACCTAGAGATACTTGGAGTCGAAGGTAAGTAGGGGTCAAAACACAGTAAGCTCAAAAGACCAACTTAGCGGAGTAAGCCTAAAATCATCAAAGTGTGAAAACCATGTAAAAACTTAAGAAATCAAAGTACCAAACAGAGTCTAGACTCTATCACACAAAAATAAGACTTTGGGCCAAAGGAAGGGGAAAAAACCCCTAAGCATTTGGAAGGGGACACCACAAGAATCTTAAGACATATAGATAAATGGATTGTATTATACATGAGGGTGTACTATACTCAATGTTTTTATGGTAAGCTATTTTTTTATTTAAAAAGGATAACATGTACAGTAGTTTCTTTTTTATGAATGCTTTTTGATTTGATTTAACGAGCGTTGATTATCAAGAAAGGTACCAGGTCACCTTGACGTGTGTTCTTAGTTCTCTGCAGGGAAAGACAGTTGTGTACTTAAATTGACAACCATTTTTCAGAAATCTATCAGGTTCTCATCCTGGCATGACTCTCCTAAAAATAACTTTAAAAGAATGAGACGTGAAAATGCTATCAAGACACTTTTAGGAGTATATGTATAGATGTGTATTAGTGTAGCCTAGATGCTGTACAACTCTTAGGAAGAGGGCTGGGATAACCCATGTGATGGACACATAAAAAACTAATACAAAAATCCATACAAGTACATGTTCTAAAATACATATTGCCTTCCAAATAGCACTACAATCCAAAGCCAATTTTTTTTTGTCTTGTTTAATTTATAAATATTTGTACAAAATCCATCAACAATAATCAAAAGAGTCCTAAAATGGTTACGCCGTGACTTCGACACTGAAGCAGCTCATCTCTACGCTGCCTTTTCAGTACAGATTCACGGAAAAGCAAACGAGGAATAAATGAAAAACATCTGGAAGTATAACTGCAGAAGAAACCGTAAAAAAATTAAAAAATTAAAATAAAAAAACGCACAAAAATTTCCAGCACTACATGAACTTTTATGGAATAATCTGAATCAGAACATCGCATTATCCCCCCCCCAAACCTCACTTGTAACATAAAAGAAACACTTTTTAAGTTTCTCATTCGCTTTTTTTTTATATTTCTTGTAAAAGGTATCCTTGCCACATTATATGTTGCAAATATATAAAAAATAGAAAGAATAAATTGAAATACCTCATCTCCCATTGTGAAAAGTGTCTGAAGTGTAAAATGTCCAAGAAGTCAGCACCCAAAAACCTCCCACTTCCTTCAAGCAGCTAAATACACAAAGCCTGACAGACACAGCCTAATACTGAGTCACACTTAGGGCCAAATGAGCTTGCAGGAAAACAAAGCTTGCATTTGTTTATGACACAGGAAGCAGGGAGCTGTTCATCAGTTTGGAGACTTTACACTGAAGGTTTCCACTATACTTTTTTTTCCCCCCCTTCCAAAAGGCAGTTTAGGACTGGTTACCCAAGGCAATGATGCAGCAGGGATGTGTTAACCTGTTCACTGCCGGAAAGGCAGAAACTGTACTGTCACCGAGTGAATGAGTTCTTCCAAGCCCCAGATGTTACATACTTCAAAGAGAAGGATGCGGTATCTGATGCTAATCCATTATCTTCCCTGCATCTGGTGTTTGACTTTCATGTCGTGCAGATGTGACCGGCGAAGTAGGGGTTAACGCAGTGGGAGTAAGGGTTAAATGATGTCATTGGATGCCCTGTGAAATGCACGTTCAAGGATCCTGCTCCACAAATAAGAAACTGCTGTGTTCTTCATACTTTCCACAGACCTTTTTTAGCTGAAATAATTATTTTCTGATATATCTGATGGAGGAGTGGGGATAAGAAGCCACTAGTGATGGCACTGGTGGTGACTTACACTCTCAGGAGTCACAGCCAGCCTTGGCAGTTGTACAATTAGAGGTTGTCTAACCTTAGTTTTATTTTTTTTTTTGGAGAGAGAACCTTGCGTATAAACACAGAAACAAAATTTCAATGTATTAAACATCAGCCACAAATAAGAAGGATCTAAGTTAAGGGCTTTAGAACAAACTGTGTGATTGTGTTAATAAGGCAGAGGTTGAAACCCAAAGTGAGCTTCAGATCACCACCCCCTGTCCTATTGGTTGCCTCTCCATTCAGCGCTCTCCTTATTGGTTGCTTCTCTATTGCCTCATAGTACTGTGTACCCTCGGTCTACAACAAGGATCTTACAGTACTCCTTCACAAACTCCTTTTTTCACCTCGTCCCTGTGGTTCATTCCATTCTTGGTTTACTCTAAATAAGCGCACACAAAGGCTGACTGCGTATCTTGTATTTTTTTCTGTTATTTTCTTAGGGTTTTTTATACTGCAAAACCATATAGCATATGTTTTGGTTTTCCTTTTTTGATCTGAGGGAGAAATGACATCTGAGACTACTTTACAGATATACAGCATAAGAATGTAAATACGGAGATGCTAGAACAGACAGATGGAAATGCAGAAGGAAAGACAGGCAGACGATGATATAAAAACATTTACATTTAAAAAAAACATTTTACATTTGTTATGAGTATGAGACATGGAATCCGCTTCCACTAATCTATGCAAAATATACACAATGTTCAGGTACGATAATTGTAGTGGTTCCACCGCAACACAAATAAGTAAATTAATTTAAAAAATGCTCAATATAGGGAAAAATATAAAAATACAGGTAATAAAAGACAAGTCCAGGTAAGTTGGGCAATGTCACTACAGTGGAATATTGCTCTCAACAGAGTCCTGCTGTATAAATCATTTGGAATTTAAAAATGATATAATCTCACCACTTAAGATACGGAACATGATCATACCTGGGAACTTCCCAGGGTAGACTACCTGGGGCTCTACTTCTTCTGGATAAGAGCTATCCACATGTAGATGCCCAACTAGGCCCATATAGCATTTAGTAGGAGAAAACTGAACAGGGAGCAGTGCAAAGTGAACAACAAATGGGAGAACATAGGTGGGTAGTGGGCATAGACATGATTTCCCTACAATGAGAAATGAAGAAACTTATCCAGAGACTCCTGGTCAAACCAGAAGAGTTCCCAGGTATGAATACAATGGTGTAGACTTTGTGATGAAATAATCACTTAGAAGTACTTCCAGTGTCGTTCAGTTTCAAGGTTAGACAATGAGAAAGCATATCCTTCCCTTGGGCTCAGTAAAATGTCCCTTGAAAGTTAAAGAAAGGTACAGCGTGACAGAGCTCCTGCCCACACTCCACATGCATTAACTTGTGTCCTTCACTGGTCCGAGTGTGGGAGGACATCGCGACCATGTCATCTGCCAAAAGTCTACGGATAAACAGCTGAAGTAGGAAACATATATAAGATTTGAAGGAAGCTATAGGATTGTATAGGTGGTAGAGGTGAAACTGAACTAATTTTAAACTTCATAGGACTATAATATATTAATTTTATTTTGCCTCTTTAGCATGTAGGTTTGAAAACGCATTTCGCTCCATTGAAAAGTTGGACAGCCAAAGCCTCTGTTTCCTGTCATAACGAAATCTCTCACCTTGTAATTTAATACCCTGTGTATTACAGGAAACAATCCTGTACACCACGTTTCCTCAGGAAGGCTCATTATCCTACTTTTGTTGCCAATGTAAAAAAGTGGACTGATTTCAAACATTACTATCTGTTACTGTTATAATGTCAATCGAACCTAAAGGGCAGTTTCCCATTAAGTAGCAGAAGCATCTTTATTGCCAGTGGTTTCCTCATATAGACAACAGCGAGTGGACTACACTACATGACCTATTAGAAGTTATTGGAATGTAACACCAATTGCAAACTCCATGTTGAATCCAAAAAAATATGCCAGCAGTCCATCTGACTCTTTCCTTTGTCCAAAAATATAGAAAATAACCTGATGCCACTGCTATCGGCTTGTGTACATTCAAACCAAAGGAGAGGAGTTAAAACTCTAATGGATCCCACCACTGAAAACAATTGCTCGGGATTGGCGCCTTCTTTAAAGTCAGAGCGCTGGATGTCACTGACACATTCAGTATAATGCTGTTAGAGAGGGCAAAGATGTCACTAACAACCTGTTTGGGCACAGAAATGGCACTAACAAGCTGTCTGGGAACAAAGATGGTGCTGGAAAGTTGTTTGTTGGACAAAGATCGCTCTGGTACGTTGTTTGAGGGGGCAAAGTGTCACTGACAAGCTGTTTGGAGGCAAAGCTGGCACTGTGGGAAGTGACTGACATGTTACTTGGTAAAGTTGGGGGGCCTAAAGAGGTGGAGTGGGGTGCCATAGAAAATGGATGTGGTCAAAAGTGTTATGTTTGTTAATGGGAGGCGTTAGTAATATAGCCACAACCACCAATGGGGCAACAACAAAAATTCTTACACCCAGGAAAAAAATGTTTTCATTCCTTCTAGAGTGTGACCAGGACTCTCTTTACCTAATGTATTGGCTTGTCTTAGTCTGTTAATTCTGGTGTTTCTATACCCCTTGAATATGTGTATTGTATAAAGCGCTGAGTTGATTGTTGGCACTATATGTATAAAACATAATAATAATATTATACATATATATATATATATATATATATATATATATATATATATATATATATACACACACACACTCACACATGCATGCAACATTTTAAGGCTCAATACATGGATGAGGTAGTAATTATTCCGCAGACTTACAGATTAATACTGTGCAATGTGCTGCACACTACTGAAAGGGTTGGACGTGTCAAGAGGAGGCAGCTGTGGCCTATATGATTTTTAATTTTAGTAATCTTGATGGGAGACGATCCAAGAGCTCCTACAGTACGGAAATGTTTGCAGCCAACTTTCAGTTCTGACGTTATTTTCTTCCTAATTCTATTTTCAATTCCATGATTTCATTAAAATCCAACCCTAGTATAGTTTGCAGAGACAAAGCCAATTATAGGAAACGGAGACATAAAGGCTAAATTATTGTATTATTTTTTTCAACCCACCCATGCTCCTATTGTGTATAAGTTAACCCTTATTCATAGAACTTTTTGTGTCAGTAATCAGCAAGTAAGGAAGCTGCCTTTCTTGGGCAATGTTCAGCCTTTCAGCTATTGCTGAGAACACCACACATCACCCTCAGTCCCAGGAGAAATAGATAATATGAATTATGCGATTTTTAGGTTGCTGCCCATCAGTCCCATCATTGGGACTTTTTAGATTCTAAGAGTAATACTTTGCTGCCTGAGCATCATGAGAGTTATATGTACACAGGATCCAGGGCCCACTTGCTGCACGTCACTGACAAGGCTGCTTATACTATAATACTATTATACTATACCACAGACAGAGCATATTTCTGCTAACTAATCAATAATAGCTTGCAGTTCTCTGTGGGGTGCCTCTGTTTATTTGTTCTGTTGCACAACTGTGCCTTTTAAAAATAGCATTGGCATGAAGTACTGTTTTCGGATAGCAGCATGGAGCCGTTTTTCTAAATAAAAAGGTACACAATTTTCCCTTTGTCTCTCTTTAGGCTTGCTAAGACTTTTTTTTTTTGGGCTGGATGATGCCGGTTAACGTAAGAATGTATTAATACATTATATTCTCCACAGTGCTCTCCTGGTAAATGGACAGTTGCTCCCACCCATTTTTCTCAAGCATTGGGGAAGCATGCAGTGGAACTGCAGTTTAAAAAATCTTTACATACATACATACACACATACACACACATCTATCAACCCATAAACAGTCAGAGCACAATTCACCCTGGGATTGGAAAGCTCTAGACAGTATCATGCACAGGAATTATACAAACAACATCAAGGGGGCATCACGCAGAGCAAGTTATTGTACCCACAAAACTGCATGAAAGCTACTCAGCTGACTTAATGTCCATACATAACCTATTACCATACCTGGGAACTCTCCGGGTTTGACCCGGAGATTTCAGGGTGACTCACCGCTTCTCGGGGTCAAGACCCAAATCCTCCGGGTCACGGGAGTGGGGTCTTGACACGCCTTGCTCCCCGCCCATTTTCCCTTAAAATGGAGATGCTTCCAACTGCCGTCAGGGGGACCTCCCACCGACATCATGGGAGCGCCCGCTGACATCAGCATGAGGAAGGCTCAAAGGATGCTGACGTCAGCATGACGTCGCAAAGGAAGGCTCTGGGTAGCCAGAGCCCAGAAGTTCCCAGGTATGCCTATTACCCATCAGATAAGGCAATGTAAAAAGAAATAGTTTCATTCGTCATGAAAGTTGCTTCGGTCCTCGTGATATACAAAACACACAAAGACATAATGCACACACACCTATATACATATATACCTATAACAAGTATAACCTCATTCATGCAGAGGTAGCCTCACATAAATACATACGCACACCTACATACATGCTGACATAAACACAGATCCCATCTCTGAGCAGTGCCATAACAACAGGGGTCGTAGGGGTTGCAACTGTGACAGCGGCCATGAGGGATGACCTCATAATGCAGATACATTTAAGGGTCTATATGAGGCTGTTGCAGAGTAAAGGTTCAGTCCACAGACATACCAAGTATAATAAGATTAGAAATCTTACACAAAAAGGAATGAAAGAAAGGGTCGTAGAGCTCTGGAATGCACGCCGACTGCGATTACTGTGGAGGCTTTTAAGAATAAACTTAATTGCTTTAGACAGCGAAGATTATTCAGGGATATATTTTAACGTTGTTGATCCAGTGTTTATTCTGGCCACCCATGGTGTCATTAATTATTGTTTTATCTCTGCCAAGTACATGCTTATACTTAATTATTTCCTTCATCTGAATCAATGCAATGAAATAAATAAATAACCTTGGAAAGCAATGTCCCTTTTCAACCCTACTAACAATGCATGTAACTATAAGTGGAAGAATAAAAACAACCCAGGGAATACATTCTGCCCAACAGAGCCTGGGTTCTGGCTGGCAATGATGGGAACAACCTTACCTACATTTGATTCTTATTGCCTTAATTTGTATAATAAGAGCATCCAAAACAGTAGTAAATCCATACTAATTTGGGCGATTTAGTTACTTATCTAGCAAACCACTCAATTACCCACCGAGGGCATACTGTCAAGCAAATGTGGAATAATTTGACTCACATTGATTTCATTCATCTTGCTGAGCTTTCTGTTTAAATTGCTGTTAAATGATCCAATGTATATTGTACAAACATACGTGGAGTCCTCGGTGTATTTTGCTAACCATTTAATCCACTAGCAATCCATTAGACATCATATCTATTTTAGAAACAGTCTGAAATAAACTTATTGGATAACGTGAGGTATATACAGCTCCATAACATCCAACTAACCAATGGTATAACCTGAGACAGATCATCCAAAGGTCATTCACTCCGAAAGTCTGACACTAATCATGTTCCACATCCACATACTACTTACACTATTCATACAGAAACACTATGGTTCCACCATCTGTGGGCCCAACACAGCTAAACCAATGGCCATGTCAGCAGGTAATCACCCAGGGGTGCCCATAGGCCAGGGCTCAAAATGGATCTTGTGCCCCGCAGGCCTGTGTTAAACTACACACATTTTACGGCAAGAGGAAAACACTGACAAGTATAACAGGCAAAGATAAAGAAATGCAGCGGAGAAACAATGTAGAGCTACATTGTGGGAAGTCTACAGAGTACAGCAAAAGATTATTTGTGATGCATCCTGCATATTCAGCAAAAGGTCCTAATGTGATTTCAAGATCAGACACAAAGACTTGCAAATCAGGTCATGTTTAGCCTCCTTGATTTTTTAAATAAACTAGACTGACATTAAAGTGGACCTGTCATCCAAAATAGTGCAGATTTCGGGTTCCCCTGAAGGTATGATATTTTATATATACACTGGGCTAACAAAATTACTAGCAAATCTAGAAAATTTTATAGTTACTTGAACGCTGCCAGTTCCAATATGGCTGACTGGGTATTTCACCCCATGTGCACATCCCTCCTGTGCCAGATTCGTGGTTTTTATCTCCATGCCTGGAATAACTCCCCACAGATAACTACACAGGTACAGTGATGGGTTTCAAGTCTACACATGACCCTGTTTTATTAAATTCTTAAAGGACTTAAGATAGTAAAGGCTCATAAGAGGACAAAAGAAGATGAGCTATATTTACCTTTTCCTGTGAAACCATGTCATTTTCCATCTCTATTGACCTTGGTCTCAGTTTAATTGGTTTGTCTTTGAAAATATCCCCAAAGCCAAATCCCCTGATCTTCTTCGGCTGGTTTTCTGCTCCACTTGTTCCATTGGTCCCTTCTGACTTCGAGTCACCACCGTCGCTTTCCGAGCCAGCAGTATCTCTAAAACCTGCCAAGAGGAGAAGCAGGATTACTATGACAACCTAGCCTAATATGTAAACCTTGTAGAGATTAGGGAAATTACCTTTAAAGTTGGACTCCTACATGTTAATAGTCCAGTAAACCTATTAACAATTGGTGTTTACACATTAAGAAATCCTTTTGAATGCACTAGAAATTGGAAATATATTTAAGGCACAAAATCACCACTTCTGCTGCTCTATTCTTTTGTTAGTAATTTTAACACTGTTTTTTCCAGCTCTCATAATTATCAAAATGCCAGAGTATTTCACTCAGATTTTCCTTCGTTCTCCATGATCCCTGAGCAACAATTGTAATTGAAACCAACTGAGAGCCTGAATGAGAAGCAGCAACGAGCTTCCTGAACTCTATCAGTTTTGTGTTTGCAGAGTGTGGAAGTCACCAATTTAAAATGTAACGAGGAAGCAAGATGGCAGCTCACCCCTCCAGCATTGGACTAAGCATGAGAGTAGGAGCTAAACATCACATCCCTGCTAGGAGAAAGAGGAAAGTGACCCGGAAGTCACTAATTTAAAATGTAACGAGGAAGCAAGATGGCAGCTCACCCCTCCAGCACTGGACTAAGCATGAGAGTAGGAGCTAAACATCACACCCCTGCTAGGAGAAAGAGGAAAGTGACCCGGAAGTCACCAATTTAAAATGTAACGAGGAAGCAAGATGGCAGCTCACCCCTCCAGCACTGGACTAAGCATGAGAGTAGGAGCTAAACATCACACCCCTGCTAGGAGAAAGAGGAAAGTGACCTGGAGACCTGGGGAAACAGCACTTTTCCCCGGAGACTTCAGATCTAACCTAGAAAGTTCTCAAGCATACTGATAATAAAGTGTATAAAATATATAAAAAGGTGCGAGTGTAACCAATAGAAGTGTGCACTCTTCAAAAACTGAAAACAGAGACCAGAGAAGTAAACATATACTGTACACAACGGGTAAGTGTATTATATATATTGTATTATAAATGTGTTTATACAGTGTTACAATAAAATATGTGCTATAGAAAATGCAGCACAGACCTCCTGTTTTTATTTATTTTTTTATTCTGTAAATGTCTATAAAGTTTGTTGGCTTAAACTTAAATGGAAATTATACCGTAATATGATTTACCTTGTTTTATTGGTTGTTCGTCATAATTTCCTCCAATTTCTGTTTCAGTCACAATTTCCTTGATGAAGTTGGAAGGAAACATACCAGACTTGCCATTAAGAATTCCTTCCCACCAGCCTTCTTCCACCTGCACGCATGCAAAGATAAAATACGTATTAATTAATAATAATAATAATAATGGTAATAATAATAAATGATAAAAAAGCTGTATTGACCGCTGGTTACAGAAGAACCACAGTGAAAATTTCAGACCATATGAAGACAGATGTATTTCCTGAAAAACTCAATATAAATGGCAAGAAAATTATGTTGGCTTATTAAAGCTGCACACTAGCAAAAACCATAAAGTAACAAAATTTTGTATAAACTAAAAAAGCATACAATTCACTTAGGCTTGGTTGCATTGCTAAAGGTGGTCTGGAGTTTTCAGACATTGTATAGGTACAGTGCCCTCCGCTAATATTGGCTCCCTTGGTAAATAGGGGCAAACAAGGCTGTGAAAGATTGTCTTTATTGTTTAACCGTTATTTAAGGTTTTTTGTAAGGAGAAAAAAATAAGCAGGCTGTATATACCACCAATCCACTACTACACCCGACTTTCTGTCACACTCTGTACACAAGCTGTGTTGTCCATATTGTGACTCATGACAAGCACAATGGCACTGAGTCCCATTCTTCTTCCTTGCCCAATTCTGACCAAAAAAGCCAGTGAGAAGGCCAGGCCTAAAATCGCTTGCGGAGCAAAAAATGTTTCCAGAAGGCCAGGGGAGGCAATCCCACCAGAAGGCAAGGTGTAAACCTATGAAAGAATGAAGCAGCTCAGGATTCATAATATCCTCTGCTAGGCGATCAGTGCACCTCTCACTTTCCAAAGGGAGATGCTGTACTTGATCCTAGCCAAAAGGCAGAGAAGAGCTTTTGATTCCATACTTACAGAAAGTGGGTTTTGCCTTTTTCCTATGTCGTCTACTTTGTACATTATTTTGAACCTTAAACAGTACAGCATCACAATGATTTCCTTCTGCCAAATTAGAAGGGTTCAGAACAACAACGTTTGTAGGTTAGGCTACAGCATCTACTAAAATGCCATATGCCAAAGATTCAGTGAATTTATGGTGGGCAAAATAATGTCCATTAAGGAATATCTGAACAAGGTGATAATAATCCTGACTTGAATCAGACTTGAAAATGTTTGCAATTCCTTTTAAGTACCCTAGGGGGAGATATGTGAATAATGACTCTAGATACTGGTTCTTATTTGCAAGCTTCCTCCTAAAAGAGCTGTAACATTCCAATCTTAATTATTTAATCTATGCACAGCATATTCCAATATGTGAAAATTGGTGTTCCCAGATTTACCAGGATGAGTCAGAGCGATAACTTTCTCGCACTGATGAGATTAACGTTATTGTCAATTTTGTCATTTTTCATGATATCAGTAAATTTGTATTCTCCTCTTTTGTAACAGTGTTGACAAATCTGCTGACACTCCATAAATAAAATGTAATATGATGTAATAAGAGTGGTGGGGAAGTAGACTGGAATGCTGGAGAATGCACCATGGCAAAGTTGCTTGCAAAGTTGGAAGTACAATGGCTGAAATTTGGGTGCAAGAACTGTGACAACACTACAGCACTGGGTGGAAAATGTCATAGTACCACAACAACACCCATGTACTGTGATTAGATCGATGTGTGGCATTACTTGCTGTGTGGTGTCCTGGTATCATAAACAAGAATGTAGCTGACCAGATAAGTAGCTTTCCTTTAAGACTTACACCCCCAGCATTTCAGGTGTCAAAAGCGGGGAGGAGTGGTCACAAGTGCAGCAGACCATGCTTAGAGGTAGGACTGTGGCAAGGACAATTCTACCTTAAGAACATCACATATGGTGTCATACCATTCTACTTTAACCCCTTAATGACAAAGCCCATACATGTACGGGCTCAAAATGCATTGTTTTCAATGGGTTTAGGGACCGCCCATTGTCCTTAAGGGGTTAAAATGCTCCATGGTGGCCAGGAGGGACCTCAACAAGTCATTTGACCGACTCCGATCTCCCTTACCAGCTTATGATCCCCACCACTATAAAAAGTGGGAAAGTGAGGCAGATGTCTGAAAATCAGGACTGTCCAGTGCAAAACAAGATACTTGCAGCATGACAGCTTTCCATCTTGTTGCAGCTTCTAGCAAATGATCATGCGCAAAGAAAGATTGCTTCTCGTGTGTTTCCAAGGAAATACATAAGAGCAACCCCCAACAGGTTAATTCAAGATTACCTATGATCTATGATATTATTCATCTAGCAGAACTCTGAACTAGACAGAAAACAGGCAGACACATAACAGTAACCGCTATGTCTGTGTACGCCCATTCATGTGCTAGAGGAACTTTTAAAGTTATGTGGATATGTGCCTGCTAGAAAGTTACTTACAGAAGTATCTGCGAAACTGATGTGGGTTGTGCGTGTCTGAAAATAGTGTGGTAGTTAATGGTGATTCAACCTCAAATAATTAGGTCGAACTGATTTACGAGTGACTAATTACAGGTCAGTTATATAACTGCGATATGTATATGATTGTAGGTGTGATGCCTGTGTAGGAGGAAAGTGCTGTGCGCTTCTCAAGCAATACCATGTCGCAATAATTCTAATTGGAGTCTACAGGACACAATTCTTGAAAAATAACTTTTTGTAGCAAAACATGGAATGAATCATCTGAACTTATTATAAATTGGCAGCGATAAAATATGCTGACCTGTTGAGTTTTGCTAAAGGTTACAGGTGAAATATTAAGGTACGCAGTATCATTTTCCCCTTTCCAAATGCCACACTGTGCAAAAACACACAAGAAAGGTTTGTGTAGGCACATGAGTAATCTGTGACACAATGCGGCTTGAATATACAGCTCACAAACCTTCTTTAAAGTGGCTCGGTCATAAAAAAATACATTTATGTTGTAATCAATAGTGCACAAAAACTCATACCTCCCAATTGTTGCTCTTTTTGGGTCCAAAAAAAGAGAATAATTCCGGCGCTCAGCATGAAACGCCGGCACCGCGCTGCAGTCACGAAGAGTGAAGGGCGCAGAGCAGTTGCTGAGAACTTCACAAGCGACTACTCGGCGCCCCTGCCCAGGACTTAAATTAAAACATCGGGTTTTTTTGTTTGTTTTAACTTTATTTAACATTCTCCATGTTAAATAAAGTTAAAAAAAACTTTATTTAACATGGAGGATGTTAAATAAAGTTAAAAAAAGGGAGATTAATCCCACCCCACTCCTAATTCCCCTGTTACCAAATAGCTAGCCCTCCCCTCACACGGGTAGCCCCACCCACATAGCTGCGTAGACCCCCTCCCACATGCACACATAGCACCTTTCCTCACACTGCAAACCCTTCCAAAGCCAGGAAGTCGCCCGCTATGCTTATCATCATGGCAACTATAGTGTGTGTTTTAGTTTACTGCATCACCATGGAAACCGATTTGGGCTTCACAAGTAAGAAAAGAGGCAATTTTCCTTGATTTTATATAATGTCTGAATGCCTGCTAACATTCCCAATTCCCAGAGAGGGGCACTTTTCTTTTTTGGGGTGTAGTTAGAGGTGGGGGATGGGTTTTACCCAGACTTTTCATGTGGCTCTGTGCCCTATGTTTAGCTCCTACAAAACAGGGGCACCTGGGGGGGGGCAGAGTGATTCAGGAGAGGGACTGGCCAAGTTAAATGGGGACACTCGGCACTAACAATTCATTTAGCGAGTTCTTACCTGTGACAGAGCATTGCAACGACCCCATGAGGGCAAGTATCAGGGCCCCGGCAGAGCATCTTACCCCCATACCCAGAGAGTTTCGCTTCTTCCAGCGCCTGAATGGCAGGGCGTCCCAGCACGGTACTAACTACCTGCTCTGAAAGGGTTAATGATAGCAGCAGATAGTAATAAAAAGCACCTGTATGGGGCAAAAAAATCTTAATGTTCCCGGCATAAGGGTAATAATAATCTGTGATCGGCCCCATGAAGCTGCAGGGGCAAAATTCCTAATTAGCATTCTGGGGCAAAGTGCAGAAATCATTAGCGACGTCCAGCCGGTTTCCATGGAAACCATTCCACATAAACAACTTGTTTGCAATAAATGATTTTGCCCCAGTCTCGGGGTGATGGGCAGATTCTGAGAGATTTTACCCCATTATAAGAGTCTTAGTGTTTTTACCCCAGAATATCTGAGTTAATGAGCAAATTCTCAGGGTTTTTACCCCAAATTTTAGAGTGTTGGGGTTTAAGGGCAGATTTTCAGTGTCTTGGATTTTCAGAGTCAGGGTTTTCAGGATTTTACCCAAATCTCATAATCTGGGGGGGGGGGGGGATGGGCAGATTCTCAGGTGATTTTTGAGGGGTTCTTATCCCAGTCCCAGAATCTTGGGGTTAATGGGCAGATTCTTAGTGTTTTTACCCCAGTGTCAGAATCTCGGGGGAAATGGGGAGATAATCAGGGTTTTTACCCCAATTTTAGAGTCTCAGGGTTAATTGTCAGATTTTCAGTGTCTTGGATTTTCAGAGTCTTGAAGTCTCCGGGTAAATAGGCAAATTACAGTCTCAAGGTGTTAGGGTGAATGGGTAGATTATCAAGGTTTTTACCCCAGGGTGTCAGAGTGTATGGGCCGGTCCTTAGTGTGTTTACCCCAGTCTCAGGGTTTTTACCCCATTTTTGCGATCTTGGGGTAAATGGGCAGCTTTTCAGGGTTCTTACACAATCCTCACAGTGTCTGGGTAAATAGTAAGATTACCTGGGTTTTGCCCCATTCTCTAGGTGTTAGGGTGAATTGCAGATTCTCAGATTTTTTACCCCATTTTAAGAGCCTTGGGGTGATCGGACAGTATTTTAGGATTTATACTCCAGTGCAGGGTCCCCATTTCCCTTCCTACTTCCCTCCCATTTACCCCTATGTGCAGATAACACCTCCCCCCACAATGCCAGTGCTCCCACAAGAGGGGGAACCCCAACTACTCTACACCGGGTAATACCCAGGTATGGATAGAAATCAATAAATAAACCTATGTAATGATGTTTATTGCGCCATCATATTCCGCAGCGCTGTTCAATGTTCCTGTACGTGTATAAGAAACCTGTATTGTGTGTATACCATGGGGGCCACCATACTAACTTCCTGGATCTCAGGATTTGCATCATTATATTGTTGCCCGTCCCTTTTTAAAAGGTTTCACTCCACCTTTGTGAATCCCCCCATTGTCCAAATAATAAATGGTATGATCCATACTAGATGTTAAATTGAGTTTTATTGCCAAATTGATTAATGGTTGGACATTTGTGATTGGAGATCAATAGAAGATTCTCCGTTAGAAATCACCGTACAGATGGAAATTTCTCATTGGTGGCCAAAAGTGTGTCCTCTGGGCTGGGTGATAGTTCCCTAGAGTGTAGCCTCTTGGTGGTGATTCAGCAGTTATAGTGCGTCTTGTTGACGATGGTACTGAAGACTTGAGCTTTGATGATCAGTTCTTCCATCATCATGAGAGGTATAATGCTACGTGGATCGCTCAGCTGTACATCTCTCGGCACTAAAGCTTTCATTTCTCCCATAGCATCTTCAAACTCCTCAACGACTGTGACCACTTTCCGCTTGTCCTGTCGGAGGGCAGACAGCTGTTGTTGTAGCTGATCGTTGGCCTCAGCTATCTGCTCGTTGGCTTCTAATGCTTTGAACAGTCTATCATCGAGCTCCTCAGCCGCTTCAGTAGATTCACGTGAGGATATCTCCATGTCATGACATCTGTCTTGCAGGTCTTGAATTTCAAGGTCTTTGATGGCCACATGTTCTTCAAGCAAGGGGATTGCCTTACTCATGCCTTCCAGACGCTCTGTCAGCTCTTTGTTCTGCCTACGAAGGCTGTTGATAACTGACTGGAGCTCTTTGTTCTCCTGAGACAGACCATGGGCATGGTCTGCAGCCAGATTGAAATAATTCTGAGATATGTCCTCTCGAGACACCTGAGAGCTTCTCAAGGCGGTCTCGCAATGTTCTCTCCGGCGTCTCGGTGACTGGTTTTCATGCCTCCGCCTCCTGTAGTCACCTTCTGACTTTAGATGTTCCTCCAGACTCGAGAGTCTGTCCATAAGACGGGACATGGACCGTCTGTGTTCCATCTCTATCTGGAACATGGAGTTGTTGACCAGAGAATGCACAAGGTGCAGATGGAGTCCGGGTCCATGCCGTTGTCTGTGAGAGTCGTCTCTCTTTTTGCGTGTTAATAATATGATACAGAGGAGTATAAAAGCTCCAATGTACCACAAACACAGTAGTTGGCTCAGATACACATCGCGCTCGGCTTTGCACATCTTCGCGGTCGCCTGCTCTGTTGAGCAATGACCTGTTTACGAGTCTCCCCCTCTATTCATTGCCTGTGCTACCGATGACATCACAATGAGGCTGCTGATGCAACACCGGAAATGATTGGTTTATGGCATAGTGGGCGGGGCTGGAAGAAGCCACGCCCAGTTTTTGAGGAAGGTTTGTTTACGAGAGAGTGTTTTTTTAAAGCACCGCCCACAATCATGCCACACCCACTGAATCATTCAACGAAATAATGGCATTTAATAAATAAATAAATTCTCCTGTCTAATTGTGTTTTGTTCTTTAGTGCATGATGACATCACAATGAAGCTGTTGAGGGAACATCAGGAATGATTGCTTTATGGCATAGTGGGTGGGGCTTTAAGTGGCCACACCCCCTGAATGTAACAGTTGTTTTATGAGTAGGTGTGTTTTCAAAGGCCCCACCCTCTTTTAAGAAATTAAATTGTTTCTGGAAGCCTTTGAAGGACACGATATGTTAGGCGAGGACACGTCGGCAAACCCTCCATCACCATCAGTGCCCTAACCCCGGAGGGTTAGAGCCCATAGCCTCATCACACACTGACATGGGGCCAAACGGGGCCGATCTGCCCTCAGGTTCTGGGTTTCTATGTTCGGTGCAGTCTGTCGTTGTTGTGCATTAAAAAGGGCAGCCCTATACCTGCCAGGTCTCCCTGCTTAGTTTGGACAGTCCCTCATGACCCTCTCCCCTTCCCTGTTGCCCCTCTCTCCTGTCCTTTTAGCCTTTTGGCTAAGATCAAGTGTAGTAAAATAAAACGATGTTTTAATTTAAGTCCCGGGCAGGCGCCCCTGTTGCCATGGCGCCCTGTGCGGCCGCACAGGTCGCACACCCCTAAGGCCGGCCCTGCCTTTGTGTAAATGTATTTTGTATTTGTAAAGAGCTTGACACATTTGTTACATACAGGTACACATGGCTGGACTTGCCCTTTATTGAATGGTGACACCTCTTCCCTGTTAGAACCTTTAGGTGATAGTGGGACCCACGGTAGTGGACAGTTCCACCAAAGTCCATCTAGAGAGCCAACTACCAAGAAAAGAGATCTGGGGCATTAACACAGCTGGTTAATCTTTTGCGTAAAACTTCCCATTTACAATATGGGATCTTATGATCTTTTGAAAATAGTATTGTGATTATAAAATGCCAAGTGTATTCTGTCAAGGATAGCTCCATGTCTGCCCTGCTGTCGCTGTGAACCTCAGAAGACGTGAAGCAATAAAGAAAGTGCAGGACAAAGTGAAAGGAGCACACAAAGAAGACTGTCACAACCAACGCCTCTCACATTTAAATATGCCAAGAAACCACTACAGTAAATGCCATCCAGATAAAACAGCCCCTAGCAAAGGAGATCAAAAAGAAGCTAGCAAACTATGAATAATATATCAAAATACATTAATTCCAGAGTGCACTTAAAGTGCATTCAGTATTTTGGAACTATGTCCATGCTGGGACACCCTTAGCTCTTGTTTCTATGTGGCTATGTTATGTCTTGTACAGCGATATGGAATACGATGGTGCTATATAAATAAGTAATAATAATGCTAGTGTTACAGAATCCTCATGAAGCCGGAAAATGTATCATGGAATCCAAGAAACTGTACTTCGCATACAACGTAATGTTAAAAGTTATTTAAATGGGTTGGAAATCATAACTCCCAACATCTTAAATGACCAAGGCATACTTTTGTTTAGAGGGTGTGTTTAGAGGTGGAGCTAGGAGTGTGGCATAACTAGAGCCGGACTTGTGATGAAAGAGTTGCCCCGGCACTTAATGGCCTGTGGCCGCCCGATGAAGTAAGTATGGCTAGGAGCCCACCAGTTGGCCAGTCTCAGACTGGGCAGAACCAAGACTCTTAAATCTGTTGGCGACCTATTGATTTATAGACCTGAGTAAGAAGAGGAATTATAAGCCGACTGTTACCGTGTTATAGATACAATAAATACAACCTATGGGATACCAGGGGAATAGGTTGATGTTTAGTTTCCTAACATAATACAAAGTTATATGTAATTTATCACCTGACACGTCAATCTGAACCACAGCACGATATAAAGCCAGGGTAATTATATCATAGCAGATGTAAAACATTTTGGTATAAGGTGAACAGTTGCTTAGCAACACAAACCATCGCTGTATCACCTCGTGATATGCTAAACTAGTGATGCAGCTTTTTCATGGAACTGTAGCTTCTAACACTCCTTAACTACCATTGGGTAACAGGTTTGTGTTAATGCGTTAATATAAAGAATGGGGCTTGGTATTTTTTACTGAGCCGTAAAAACTCAAATTAAGATTTCAAACTGCAAATAAAGGATATATTGGGGGGCTTACTTATTTCAAGAATAAAAGAGTGGCACAAACCCACATAACAATGATACTTTGCATTACCGCCTACAGGAACATAACTCTATCAATAAAAATAGAAAAGTAATCTCATTTTGAGCACACAATACACCCACGACGCATATGAAAACAAGTTATGAAACAGCTTATATACATATATATATATCTATATAGATAGATATACATATACATATGTATATATGTATACTGTGTGTGTATATATATATATATATATATATATATATATATATAACTGTGCAACAAATAAAATGGAAATGTATAGTCTTTTAATGCTGTTTATGATATTTCTATCTGGCTAGAAAAAAAGTTTGTACATCTGCGCTGGCTCTTTGGTTAATAGACAGGCGAGCATTCTGCAATCATAAGATTGCAGGTAACCATCAATTCCTGCAATCTTGTTATCATTGGGTACTTCGGGAGATTGTGAAGTATAATATCTCATTAAAGTAGGCAGATATGCCATGGTTCTAAAACGTAACTTATCAACTCGAAAAAAACCTTGATGCATGGAAGTGTAGAACCTTGTTAGGTTCAACCAGCATAGGCTTGGCCAAAGATCTCTACAGTTTCAGACAATAATTCTGAGGTTCATAACTTAAAATAAGCATTCTTCGTCATAAATGGGCTACTTTGGCAATTGGTGAATACATTTAGAAAACTACGAGCAGGGAGGCTGTCCTCAAAACTTTTCAACTTAAACTAAATTTAAATCAATGGACGTAGCAGAAACCAGTAGTATGCATGATACCTGGACACTGATGTTCTGGTGTCATGCAGTATATGCAATTGGCAGCCGCTTTGGTGGGAGTGCTACTGAGCATGGGCAAGAAGTTTGCATACTAATACTTCCTGGCTTCAGTAGAGACAGGCAGGAGTTAAAAATGAGACAGAAGTCTAATTTTCCTGTTCTTACTAAACAATGCATGCATCAATCTGCATGCAGCAAAATGCAATGAAGTGCATGCAAAGAGGAACCCAACGTTCATTAAACATAAATATAGTTTTAGGAAGTAGCCTGTTACTTTAAAATCAATTAAAGAGCTTTAGCAACTTAATGTGCTTTTTCATTGTTATTCTGACTGGGTCCACAGAGAAATCAATGGTGAATTGGCAGACAATTGCCACTCTCAGCACGTGAGAATATCTAATGGTTAACCCTGAGTATATCATAGCCGAGATTTGGGATTAGGCTAGAAATGGTAGGTAACAAGGAAGCAGCACCTGTTCCTACTAGTCTGCTAATCCATTTAAAAACATTGTAGCTTCATGACCAGTTAGTGAGATTTATAATATACTCACACTAATTATATTGTATCTCCTCCGACAGAACTGTGCGTATTGTATAAAAGTTATAGAGTTATAGCGGTCTGGAGCATGGACAGAAACTTACCTCTCCAAGGACCTCAATGATTTCACCCACTTTAAGCTCAAGTTCATCATCATTCTGAGGCATGTAGCTGAAGGCCACCTGACATCTCCTTCTCCTGGTCCTTTCACCTTGAATTTATCAAGAACAAAAAAGATGGGTGAGTGCAACTGTGCTGCTTTTAAGAAATACATATAATGACTAAATTATAAAAATTAGATAAATATTTTTATATTAGACTGGGGGGGATGGGTTAAACAGGAACTTTTGTCTTAAACGTAACAGTATGTCAGACTTAATTAAATTAACTCCTCAACACACGTTGGATACATTTGAAAGGTCATCTTCTACTCTAGAAGGTTAAGGAAGAAGACCTGTGATTTTAGTCTTTCCCTGAAGATTTAAAAACATAAAAAAAACTCAGAAACCTCTAAGGAGCTTCCCCAATTTCTATGGCAACAGCCTATGGGTGCCTCCTTTTGTGTCACATGACAAATGTCCCAAGCAAAAATTATGAATGAGACTAAATTGTATTTGATGAAATAATTATTTCTGAGAAGGCTCTGGCTAATCAACATTAGTTTAAATGATATTTTAAACACTTCATTTAGTTATAAAAGTGTTACGCACTGATAAGCTGGGGCAGCATGTTTAAAGAACATTTTTACACAATGTAACTTATTTTAATGTGTTTTACCCTAAATTGTTAACTGCATCATGGATGAGAAAAAAAAAATCATTGTGATCACCATAATGTTGGAAACCAACAAAGCAATGACAGAAACAATGGTTTTACTGTATTACATAGAATGTGCTGGACAGAGCTGTCATCAGAGTTCAGGGGTCCTTTGCAAAGAGGGTTCTCAGAGGTACCATTGTCCTTAGAAAGGGACAAATTGGGCTTCTGCTCTTCCTTACACTTGTGGTCTCTTCATTGACACAGGAAAATATGACATGTTATCTCAGCATTCTCCTTAACTCAAAAATTCAGACACTACGAGGGTGAGGGAGACGGTACTATATGGCTCTCTTGGGAGCTTTGCGTTCCTCTGCCTTTGGGTCCTTAAAGGGGTATGCACGTGTATGCAGATTGCTTATCTCGGTAGCAATAATTCAAATACAAGGCAAATATGTATATATATATATATATATATATATATATATATATATATATATATATATATATATATTAAAAACACTGCTGCTTTAGATTGCAATCTTACTGAAATAAAGGTATATCATGGTTAGCGTTTTCCAAAAATAAGATCGCCCTGGAATAAATTTGATAAGTAAGGCTATGCTACTTTAGTTTTGTAGGTTGTGTGTAACACAACTGAGTATTGGGCAAACATCCTCAGGAGGGTTCTTTAGAGAAAAAAAAGTGCAAGCTTATCGTATCAGACTGTTTAATTTCAAGCACGGATTTAAGGACTTCAAGTCTTTAAGGGTATCCTAAGGAATCTGAACCACTGCACAGTGAACCACTCCACTACACCCTATTCCACTTTGTTCTTTTACCCCATAGAAAAGATGGTTGTTCTTGGACCATTAGATAATTTATCATGCAGTGTTTGGGTTACATGACCAAACTTTATGGCTAACTTCAATGGAGATGCTTTCCCTACTAAATTCTTGTTTGGAATAGTATAAAAACTAGGCGGGCATTATTTAACTCAACATACAGACCCTAGTGGTTTAATATTCTATGGGGCATCTTAATTTTACAAAGTATTTACATATGCCTCCCACAAAGTAACATAATATCGTTATAGTATACATATATCTATAATTCCGCACTGAAACTGGATTCTTCCTCTGCTATTCTCATTTATATTGGCGAGCTCGCACGTCACTAGAATAAGGACTCCCTAGGCAAAGATCTCCATAAGTCAATCTTCATAGAAATGTAGTGTTCCAGACAGCTGCAAAGAATATTTACAATCCTGGAGTCAGCAAATTCAGGTATCCTGTGTCTCATTATAAAACAATTGTGCAGATGTTCTGATATCTGGTAAAATGTTTCTTAGCTCTGCTGAATCAGTAACATGGAAAGCTTACGAGTTTGTTCCACGTGTCTATTCCTTTAAATGTGGGGGCTATGTATAAAGAGCAGTTCTGGTGCAAAGGGGAAAAGCTGAACAATCCCCAAGCACACTGATCCAGTTGCTATGGTGATTGCAGGTTTTTACCATTTCGTTTAAGAATTGTTCTCTCTGCATAACCCCCTCTATATTCTTTCTGTTGAAATGTTTTTTTTCCAAGGCAAAAAGCATGATAATACAGTTAATGCTTCTCTTAAAAATGAAAAATGTGCCCCGAAACTCATCTTTATGTGTACAATGCATATATATATATATATATATATATATATATATATATATATATAATTTGTGTGTATGTGTACCTTTATATATATGTATATGTATTTTTATCCTTATTGTATAATATAATATAATATCTGCCTCCTATACTAAATTTATGGCAGCATGTAGGTAATGCCGATGCTCTGAATCTTGTACATTAATAAATGGTGATAATATTTCTGTAATCAGTAAATGCTGACAAGTCACCGAAATGAGGCAAATGATTCTCACTGGCATACATACCAATTCTCTAGTAGTTCTTGTTATCCCACTGTCTGTATAGACGAGGCTGGAAAATTCTACACGACTCAAACCAAAAACAGCACATTTACACTATAGAGGCTGTGCCAAACCTACACAACCTCCATAGTACGCTTTAAAAGGCACTGCTCAACCTTAAGTCGTGGAGCGCTGGCATACATTGTCACTTCCGGCACTCTGTAGCGAGGATGGTGGCCATTGTTGGGGAGGCTGGGGCGCTGTCCTGGGTCATGGCTAGGGTAGATACTCGGTTGGAGCTAGGCTTAAGCCCAAAGCCTGGATAAGTGTGATACAGACACAAACCAGCTCGAACATCTCCTCTTGCTTAGGATTTTAGACCTTACAAGAGTCCATACATAGGTCTCTACTTATGTTGTGGGCATGGAAAGATCTGCTTGTACTGCACCACTGGCTTGGAGTCATAGAAATACTCCAGCCATCATGTGTACCTCAATGCAGCATGTGTGATCCCTTAAAATGTATTTTAAAAGTATAGAGTACTTTAATAGGGATTCCTCCTGGGGAGGCTCACAGAAGTTACATAGTTACATAGTTCATAAGGTTGAAAAAGACCTATGCCCATCAAGTTCAACCCTTCTACCTTACCTTCCTATTCTTGATCCAAAAGAAGGCAAAAAAAAACCCTAATTAAGCTACTTCGAATTCTGCCATCAGGGCAAGTGACTGAAGTGTCCCTTTACGTACACAAACTATGTGACAAATCCATCAAAAACAAAGTAATAAGGAAGTGTTGTTAAATCTCTTGTTACAATTTATGTTACATTTTTGTATAGAGTTGTAGGAACAAAAGTGACATTTGGCCAAACTTTACTTACAATCTCACAGACAGGAGTTTAAAAAGCACAAATTTAGTTAAAAATGACGAACTCACAAACTGGCAGAGCTAAAAGCCTTTCCTTATTAAATTAGTGAGAATGAGCAAAATATTTATTATTCACTGAGCCAATTTCCCTAATGGATATTGCCTTTTTTTTTTTTAGAGCAGACGTATTAATAATTCCAGCATGTGCTGGATGCTCACAGCTTTCTAAAGAAAAAAAATGCCTGACAGAGAGGAAGCCTGAAATGACTCATTTCTCTGCTGAGTGCTCATAGCGAGCTGGAACAAGGTGCACTCATGTAAACCACCCCTGTGAGTTCCAACGGGAGTGAATCGGGACATTACCCTTTACTATATCGCTTCTCCCTCGTATAGTCAAATAGTTAAGGGCCATATAGCTAGCAGCGGTTCTCTCTTTTACAAACAAAGGGCCTTTTGTAACATACAGTCTCAGTAGCCTTAGCATCAATTTTATCAATAAAAGCTCAAAAGCATCTCATTTAAAATATGTTTCTGTAATTGATGTACACCGTAGCTTTCAAGAGTACCCATCTGCCTCCATTCAGTAGAGGTCGAGTGAGTGCAAGCTGGCTGTACCAAACTCATACAGTCTGGATTGGAAAACATGTCTAACTCGCATAATCACCACTGCCAACCTGCACTCACACTCAACTTGAAACTATACTTGGCTTACCGTATTTTCCATGCAATAAATAATGGTTTGTAGGTAGAGTTGAGATGATCTCCACAATCTAAGTGGAGACAATCTCTTTTAGGAATTGTTCCCCCTGGGATCTGATCTAGGGAAGGAAATTGGTTCTGCACATCTTTCTGGCAACTTTGATTTGTATAGCTGGAAAACAGAAGGATCCTGCTCCATTTTATTAGAACAGATGAAAGGGGTGTTGAATATGAATAGTATATATGAGGAAATGTTTTATCATTTACAGGATAGATATGATTCATTTGAGGGGTGGTGGTCCATGTTATCTACTGGACAGCTATACAGGTGGAAGTAACCTCAATGAACATATGCAGGCGAGATAATGTATTTATCCTTATAGGTATATAACAAATGAGACATACTTCTGTATTTACTTGATTACTAGAGTTTTTTCCCCAGAAAAAAACATCTGTGAAGTCATCTTTTATTCAGACCTGACATGCACATAAGGCTGGAGGTTTCTCATTTACAGAGGCCTTGGTGAAAGTCAATGGGTCGCCCTACCTGTCATAGTTTTTAGCATGTGTAAGGTACACACATAGGGTTCTAGTTGATAAAAAGTCGAGTTGTCAGCTGAGTTACCCCTTTAAACAGAGCAGAATATGACTGTCATAGCTTTGAGGCTTACTGTCAGATCCTGAGAGTTCCGGCGTGTCGTAAGAGCATCCTGGCAACAGAACTCAAAACACCCACATGAAAAGTTTCACAAGGATGACACATTGTGCACATGTCTCAGCTTATGCTAATGGCACACAAATACAATAACCCGACTTTTTAGGACCTAGCATTCTAGATCCTTTTACATCCCGCCTGGCTACGCGCATGCTCCCAGTGACACCAGGTTTGAATATATAAATATTGCAGTGAAAATGGAAGTAGGCAGAGCTAAGAAAGCATTGCTTTCATAGAGGGTAATGTTGAGAATGATCCCTCTGCATGAAAGCAAGAGGCTAGCAGTGGCCATTAGATAGCACATGTAAAACAAAAATGACATGACTGTTCCTTTAACACGAGCTCTTCTGCATTATTTTAACCATCATGCCTCAATGCAAACGTTAACGTCCCTGCTGTTGCCTCATCCTTACGTACTTCTCTGACCTAATTACTGAATTTACTGAATATCTCTTAAAGCAAAACAAATCACAATGGGAATCTGCTTTGTGAAATACAATTAACACAAATCTGTCTTTTGAGGGCTTATCTAACTGGAGCATTCCTATGTAGGGATTACCACAGGAAGGGTTGCTAAAAAATGTGTTTTATTTCATTGTAAATACCAGCAGGTGTGCAATGTGTTGAACGTGCAATTCACATAAAAGCATAGTCTTTACCCGAGCAATTACAGGAAATGAAAGAAAAAGTACTAAGCAACCACAGCTGCCTGACACTGGTGCACAGGCAATGCCAGCTCTTATCTTTTATATATATAAGAGAGAGATATATTTGCAATATTTGATGATATTTTGAGGTTGGACCTAACACCTAAGAAAAACATTTTCAGATTCTCATTTTTATGTATTCGTTTGCATTTCTGAGAACTCTAAGGGTTTAACATTCTAGTGGCAGGGCAAGATGCAAGTTTGGGTGGAGCTAGCCCCAAATACACTGTGATTGGTGGAAGGCGGTGGTATAGACAGGAAGTAGGTGTGGACAAAAGCCACTCCTTTTTCCAGAGAAAGGAGAACCTGATTGGGATACCCAGGGAAGCAGGGCATCATCTGGAGACTCTGGGTCAAACCTTGACAGTCCCCAAGTATGGATAGGGTTGTGCAGTCTGGAGTGGTTTCCTTTACATGCTACTCTGATTTACTGAGCATATCAATTAAGGGTTTCTCACTGGTATCCCAAATAAAATTGCTTTGATCCAGCCGACTTCATAATATATTTCATTATTATTTTTATTTATTTGGACCACTTTGGTCATCTGTTTTATACTGACACACAATCAATTTACACTCCCCATGGACAGTCAATGTCATTGATTAGGTATATGCTATCATAAATTGTACTTCAACTGCAATTACTTGATCTAAACACATTAGCAAGAAATATTCTGTAATGCTCTAAAATCTGATAACATACTGCAGAGCAACCTATATCTTTGCATAGTATTAAAATGCTCCAGCATTACTTCAGGTGCAAGATAAGCTTTATAAAATAAAGGGACAGAAGCAAATCTTGGGCTATTTCCTTTTCAAGGGATGACATTTAAATAATAATTTTCAAGCAGTACAAACCAGAACTAGGCCACTATGAAAGGACCGTGGCAAAGTGGAGGACTATGTCATGGACCATAGCAAGCATTGTATATATGAGCAACTTTACACCACCAACCCCTGTTTTGTGAAAGCTATCGCAGAAACAAATGGATCTTGAACCTTCCTGTGGCCTGATGGAATCTTAACACATTTGATGACAACCAAAAAAGTATACTTCGCAAGTGTCCATTTTTGCAGGAGAGGCCAATTTTTGGGCTGCTGTCATGCCAAGCTGCAAAAGAAGATCACTGAGGATCACGGACCAGTTGGGAAGATTCTCTGACCTCTCATGACTGGCCACGTAGCTGAAAAAAGTGATGTAACATAGCCACCTCCCAACGATCAGAGGCTGAGCACACCGAGGTGGCCTCTTTCATAAGGTGGTTGAACAGTCCCTTCCCAGCCCTGCCTCCATATCTGTCCTTTGATCTCCTGAGGTATTGGACATTCTGCCAATTGTGTTGTATGAAAATCTAACAAACCTACAGTTTTATGATAATTGTATAATATTGGTATGCACATACAGGCTGAAGATATGTCCATGTTTTCTCATATTTGGATCTGGACTGGTGGGATCTGTCTAATATGCTAAAACTTTACTATAATCTACGTTTGTCCTGATAATTCTGTTTTTCACACACACCCATATCATCACTGTGTCCCCTATGGTTTTCATTTAACCTCTATGTTTTGATTTGCTCTGAGATGTTTAATGCTTCAGGTGTCATGATTTATCCAAAAACGGCCCTTTCCTTTGAAACACAGAAGACCAACTACAGTGAATATAAAATTCAAATACCTCTTCCAGAGCCCCGCAAGACAGCTTCACTTGAGAGCAAAGCATTCCCATTAGAGACGGCATGGGTGGGTCTTTCAGGTGGTTTGCTACTTAGATCTTTTTTTATGTCTTTCTTCAGCTCCTAGTGTAAAAAAAAGGAAATAAAAAATGAATTATATCAAATGACTACACAGCTATTGAACAGAACATAGAAGTACAGTTTGGTACAAACTTTAACACAAAGAAAAACATGACACAGGATATTATGGTTTAATGTGAAGCCATATAGATGACAGGCTTCATTACTATATACATATATATATATATATATATATACTATATATATATATATATATATATATATATATAGTATATATATATATATATATATAGTTTTATACAAAAATAGACAGACTACACGCAGAGCCGGCCCTATAATGGGGCAGACTGGGGCAATTGCCCCAGGCGGCACTTTAGACGGGGCGGCACTTTGCCGCCCCAAGCGCTTTTTTTTTTTTTCTTGAAGCGGAGGAGAGAGAGAGAGAGGGGCACCGAGTGGTTTTCGCTTACCCGCTCGGCGCCCCTCTCTCTCTCTCCTCTGCGGCGAGTCTCCCTGTTCGGTCCCGGTGCCGGCTTGTAATGCAGAGCGCCGGAAGTGACGTCAATTTCCGGCGCTCAGCATTACAAGCCGGCACCGTGGCAGAGCGGGGAGACTCGCCGCAGGACTGTTTAAAGGTAAGTACCGGGGGGGGAGGGGCGGGGGTAGATAATGGCGTCGGCGAAGTTTAAAATGCCGCCCCCCCCCGACGTCGGCAGGGGGGGGCGGCGTTTTAAACTTCGCCCCAGGCGGCGTTAAGTCTTCGGCCGGCCCTGACTACACGGGCTCCTATTTGTCTTCAAATTCTGCTGGCCTATGTTTCTATAAATGCTATTGGGCTCTCACTTACAAAGGCTAAAACATCTACCAACAAATTGACCGAAAGGGCACGGGTCTTTTGTACACTAAATCCATGTTCATTGTGCATAACATTTTATATTTATTGGTTCTTTAACTACCAGGTTTTTGCAGTAATCTGGAAACACTGAGATTTAAAACCCTGTAACATCAGATGTTTTCCTTCCAAGAGGCTCCAGGTGCAATTTCAGCCAGTTTTCAATCCTTATCCAAGCATCCTTATCCAAGCATCGGGATGGTTCAAAGCCAATAGGCAACTCTAGCAATTTCTTAAAAAACATTTCTGCAGTGCCAGAACCGAACAATAAATCCATATCCAGACATATTAAATGTAGCTTGGTGAACACAGCAGGGTGTTTTTTTGAGCCAAAGTCTGTAAAAATATAATTTTATGCAATGTGCCCTGATTAAATATATATACAATTTACAAATAGGTCAGTTGTGCAGACAACCATAACATAGTTTTCCTCATTGATTTCACAATCTGAATGTTTCAAAAGCTTACACTTTTTTTAGCCCCACAAACACCAGGCCTTCTCCTCCAACATCAGTCGCTGATCTGACAAATGCCGTTTTGGCTGAATGGGCAAAAATTCCCTCCTACACACGCAAAATTTTGTGGAAATCCTTCCTAGAAGGGTGGAGGCTGTTATAGCTGCAAAAGGGGGCAACTCCATATTAATGCCCATAGTTTTGGCATGTGATGTCCAACAAGTTCATATTAAGTGTGAATGTCAGGGGTCTGTAAACTTATGGTCATATAGTGTAACATCCAGAGTATGATATATACAGTATATAACAAACTGCCATTTACACCGATACACGGATTTTAGAAATTACTATGCAACCAATAACTCGAAAAAGTGCTATTTTAAGATTGTACTTGAACATTTTTGGTGTTTCTCAGCAGTTTTAGGGGTTTAAAGTAACTCATTAACACGTGTTATACATACACAGTGCCTAATCCTGCACAGATGTGAGATGTTTCAAAAATCAGGATACGTTAAACAGGAGTTTAGGGTATAATGTTTCAGAACTAATTCCCCACACATTTCAGAAATATCGGGTCAATGTATTTAAAAAAACAGCTGTGTACTTAGAACACATCTCAATATAAGAGTCCTCTCATGAGGTTTTACTTACTTTAACTTAAATTACAAATGCATTTCCTTTAAATTGAAGGTGCCATCTAAACAAAATCAATGTATGCTGTCAGCAGCATGTTTATATTGCCTAAATATTTTGGGTCCCCTATTAAAATCAATTGTTAAAGACAATAGCCTTATCGGTGACAAAGACCACCAGCTTGTGTTTGTGTGCTTTAGGGTCTATCTCTAGCTTTATATTTATGTGCCTTTGTGTGTCTCTTTGGCTAGATCAGATCTAATGGATTTATCTCTGGTAATAGAATGGAAATAGAGCATGAGAGAAAACTCTGGGGGAGGCCCATTCACTAAACAACATGAAAGGGGGTGCAGCAGCTACTCCCGTGAGCTCAAATAAAGTCCTATTAGCAATAATCCTCACCTTGCACACACTCACATATAGGAGAGAAGAGTTGGTGTGGGTTGAAAAAAGCAAGCAACAGTTCTTTGTGACATTTTTGTTGAAAGATGAATAAATAAATAAATAAATAAAAAGCCCTACCTACCTACATACCCCATTTTATGCACGCTTCTAAGTCCCCATGTAAGGCAATGAGGCCCATCCAAGCATCCTTTTGGTGCCAGGAGTATAGACCGTAAAAAAAAACACTCAAGGGTGAAACCACTCACATAAATGGTCAACTAAGCTCATCCATGACCCAAGGAAAGGACCAGTCCAAAAGTAACAAAAAATCCTGGTGCTTAAAAAATAAACAATAAACAACAACATCTGATGGCAGCAGATTTTTACATCTGCTTGTGCAGTAACATGAATATGTATATATATATATATACTCATATGGACTGCATCCTCCATCACGTAAGCCATTGTCCTGCAGCATCCTGTGGACTTTAATACAAATATTATGAGAATATTATCATATATATCAATATATTTATTATTTCCGTTCACCCACTGCAATCTACGCAGGGACTGTTATTTAATTACTAGTGCCAATCTGCAGCATTTAATCCAACCCAATGCATCTCCACAATCCCAAGAATTGTTGGCGTACAATGTTTAGATATATTTTACTAATACTGCATCCATTCGAAGCACAGGAGAGAGAAAAAAAACCCTGTAATTTAACAAAAAAAAAATCTTCAGTGAGAAACTCAATTAATTACATAATAATTCTTTTATTCTGAGATTGAGCTGCAAAGCTTTGCAAAGAATCAAGGCTATAATTAAAATACTAATGAGTATTTAATTCTACACATTTGTGGGCTATTAAAAGTTTTAAGGGGACATTTATTTAATAATACATGCGATAGCTGCACAGTTGCTGTAAATTTTCGTGGTGTTTTGAATCACATATTCTGAAAATATGGAACAATTAATACAAAATAATAATACATAATAAAGATAACAACAGAACATTACAGCTGGAAACTATTACTATGTATGAATGATTTTGTAACAATAAACAGGCATGTTTTTGTGGGTTGTAGGCAAGTCCAAAACAAAGCCATTAAAAAACTATCCCTATCTGCTTGTGTACGACAAGTATAAATATAAGCCCACATGACTGCTTTTATAGAATATTAGGCCACATCTGCTATTTACGTTTTATGTAGAATGAATAAACCGATAGTTTGTTATTGGAAAAAATCCTTGACCGAACAACAAATTACTTTTACAATAATGGAGTGACATTCTTATTTGTCTAACAAAAGACATCTAATACAAAACGGTGGCTCCATCTGATGGAATTATTTTGCTCCTGTTGTGTTTCAAAACGAGCCCTCACAGTATGTGGCCTTAAATGCCTTTGCATCAAGAAACTTAAATATTTAACATTAAAAATATAATATACAGCATATAGTACATTTAAATGATTGTTATGGACTATGCAAAGTGTTGTATAAAGAAAAAAAATATAGATTTATTAGACCAAGATCTATAACCACTCTCCTCAACCGGAAGGAAAAGTGTAATATGCAGACTGACGCACTATGTTGGGTGCTGTGGTGATAAGATATACATAATGTAACATGTTTTCTGCAGTTTTAATGACATCAGATGTTTCTGGAGTATGTAATACCGAAACCCCACCATCTCAAAAGCTGCCCCTTATGAGGTTTTCCCAAATAATGCAGCTGCCTCTTTAATGTACACTTAAAATGATGACACTTAAAGCTATCAATTACTAATCCAATGAAGTTATCTTTAATTTCTTATAAATATAAGAGTACATACCGTATGCTCTTTGACCTCTCTACCCGCTTCCCCGACTACACACCAGGGAGTCAGAGGCACCAGCAGTTGAGGTTACCAGACAGGAGGATCCGGGTCCCTTGCAGCGCTGCGGGGGATCTGGATCTTAGTCTCATAGGCAGACCTCTATTTTAGGTCTGATTATAAGTCAATCCGATTATAAGACGAGGGATATTTTTCAGAGCATTTGCTCTGAAAAAAACCTCATCTTATAATCAAGCAATTACGGTATATTTCAAATGAAAGATATTTCAAACTATTAATGATATTAGAACATCTAATTTCAATCCCTTATTCTGCAACGCATGCCAAGGAACTAGAGCTCCCTTGATGCACCATTCCCCCAGTTTTTGGATACCCCAGGAACGAGGAAATTACAGGGGTATCTGTCAGCTGGCTCTAATAATCTAGAGACTTGACCCTCATTGTGAAATACATGCCTTCCAGGCGGCAATTATTATTGCAGGTATTATTATTGTCAAAACTCACTATTGTTGTCGACGGCTACATTGTACATTAAACAAATCTTACAGTTCTCCCTTTTATGAAAAAGGGTTGCTGGATCACAATAAATTATAAGAGTCATGATGTAAGTGTCACTTAATTAGGATGAGTAATTTTAAAGTGGGAATCATGCATAATTACTGAGACAATGCGGTCAGCCTACATCTGTGTTATTATTACATCTAAAGTGACATTCCCACTTAATCTGCTTGATTGCCCTCATTGTGGAATATGATTTATGTGGAAAATGCAACAAGGCAGAAGATGTAATACGAAGAAGGCTGTGATTCACTTGCGAAGTGAGACAGGTGTTTACATTTTGTTCCACAGCAAAATGACTTGTTTCCTACCACAGTAGAAATGTTTGGGGGAATTTAATTTAAACTACAATTTGCAAACATTAATTTAAACTAATTACTACATTACATAGACATTATACATCTAAGAAGAAGACAATAGAAGAATAGTGGTCTAGATATGATAATACATCCTGAAATGGCTCCAGTGTTAATAAGCTTGATGATGTCTATAAATTATTAGCTATGAGGTGAAAACATGACACTGTACCTGACCAGTGATTAAAAAGTACCCAAAAATAAGATTTATTGATCACACAGTCTGGAGCAATATGCATCATAACCCAGAAGTGTGACTGTGTAGGAGAGACAATCCCTATGTAGGACTCAAACCTCTCTGTCCCTCTTCTTCCCCTGCTGCTGCGGGGTCCAGGATATAGGCTGTGTATCAGTGTTCTACATCCTTAAAAGTCACAATGACTTTCTATATTTCCAAACAGGGGAGGTCTGGCACACACATTTACACATAGACATCTATGTTAACAAACGAACACATACACGTCCATGCTTACATACAGTCACTTAAATATACACATTCGTGCTAACACACAAACACTTACATATACACATCCATGCTAGCACACAAACACGTACACATGCACATCCATGCTAACACACAAACACCTAGACATTCATGAACACACACTAACATATATACATCCATGCTAGAACACACTTACACATCCATGCTAACAAACACATACGCATAAACATCCCTGCTAACACACAAACACACATTCATGTTAATACACACTTATACATACTTTCCCATTCTAACATACATACATTCATACATTCATTACCCTCTCATTTGCTCCCTCCAACTTGCACTTTTGTCTGCTCCTTCACTCCTAGCTTAAACTCATCCTAGTAGACCTGAAAGGTTTAAAATGTACATCACAATGCACCACAAAGAATACAATACTGAGTTCTAGCTTTAACTTTCACAATTCTTCTATCATTTGAGGAGAATGCATGAGGGGAATTTCAACTAGCGTAAGAAAAAGGACATAGGGAGATATAATCACTTTGTGCTCTGGGTGTGCTCTGCATCCCCTGCCTACCACTTTCCATGTCTCTGATACTACAAATCCGCTCACTACTTTTCTTCACTTTCTGCTTCAGTAAATACATTCCACTCAACTGCTCAATCTAATTCCATCTACTAATGCTGCACTTCTCTAAATACAAAGAACAGGTAAAAAAAATACACACTATCACAAGGATAGCAAGTTGGTTTTTTTTGCTTTCTAAAAATTCCTTGAAAATGTCAGTATCGCTCAGATATTGTGTATTTGTAGAATCTTCTAAAATTGAAAAAAAATGCATTTAACACACAAGAGTGAACATTTGCCGACAGAATAGGCTACAGACTCTTCTCATCTATAAGATGGTATTTGGGTGTCAGCTGCTGATGCAAAACCCAATGAGCTGCTTTCCCGTGTAAAAGGACAAGGAAGATAGAAGATAGTTCACAAGTCAAGGAACTATTCGGAGGAACTCACCCGTATCTGGAAATATAGCTTAAAATAGCTCCATTAAAAGTAAGGAAACAATTTAGGCTTACAATTAAGGTGCCTATAAATGCATCTTGGCACTAATAAGACAAAAACAAGCCAATTAGGGCAATTGTAAACTCTTAAAACTAATACAAATTCAAAACTATGTGTATATTAAAGGAAAATCAGTCCATTTTATTTACAAAGTTTCATATATAAAGATTTTATTTTAGGGCTGTCGAACATTGTCATACACTCATATTCACCTCACCTGGAAAAGAGGTTTAGAATGAAGGGCAGAGAGATTTGGGTCTTCAAGCTGCCAATTAGTGTTTAAAATGTTGACGCTGGAGTATCCCTCTAAAAGCACTTGGTTAATTGTGATACTATATACTTAATGAATGTAGCCACTGCAGTCAATCAGGATCTGACACTAAATGTTGTAAATAACTAGCCACCGCATTTGGGACAAATAGCTATTTTTAGTTAATGTTTCTAGTTATATGCTTAATAAACATTTATATCCCTATTGCAGAAAGTTCTGGAGGAATAAAACTAATTCCTATTACCCATCAACGATTCCCCGTATGACAAAATCCCAAGCTGTGTGAATATCAAAATAAATGTGACCACTGGTGAACAACAAGCTATAAAGCTTCGTGCCTGAGAAGGGCAAAGAAAATTGCTCAGAACGAAAACTGAATGTCAAGTTTATAGTAAAAAAAAAAAGGCGAACATCAAAACAACAGCTAGGAAAGATGTTAAGTACTCCATCTGGTGCCATCATGCTAAACATATACATTTATATTCCTCACTGGGTTCCATTATTATTATTATGATCCTTTTATATAGAGCCAACAATTTGCACAGCATTTCTTACAATGCATATATTCAAGGGGTATCACAAAACTAGAATTGACTGACCTAGACATACAACGGATACATTAGGTAGAGAAGGCTTTGCTTACGAGCTTACAATCTAGAGATATGCATCAGTAGCTGTCCTAAGGAAGAGACATATAATAATATCAGAGTGATACAGTAATAATTATGTTCTATGTGATAACTGTTTGTAGTTTAACGGTTTGAGTAACTGAATTGTGAGTTTTTGTAGTCTACAAAAGTGGCCATTGTTATTTAAGTTGAAATTGTGATGGGCTCTTATTCTTTTATGAAATGTATCAACATCCACATTCAGATCACCATGTAATGGGTCTATATGTCCATTAACTTTGAGGATATTCAATCTATCCTGATGTAGAGCATTTGTGTAAATCGCTAGGTTTAGAATATTTAGCCGTGATTCCTAAGTATGGGATGTGTGATTTCTTCAGGTATGTGATAGCCCATAAATCCTGCTATCTCCATTACTCAATACACTTGCCGAGAAGCTCCTGGCAATGAATGAGCCAAGGATGAGAAATTGTCAAGCTACTCTAGCAGTGAAAGGCTTATGACAACAATTTTTCATTACAGTTTTGAATATTAAATGCTGTCTAACACAATATGTGATAACAAAAAAAAAACACGATTGTAGTTTAAAAGCTATAATGGAATGAAATGTATACCGGTAATTAAAACATTCTTACTTTTGTCACTTAAATGTCATTTAATTAATTTTTCCCTAATGAAACAATACATTCTCTAAAGCGCCGTGTACCATACATATCGACCTATCCAACTCAATGGATAAACGGATAATGGTTAATTGTTAGACTCTTTTTGTCCTCTTTCATTGCTAGGCTTATGAATCCAAACAGCTTAAAATCAGACTGAGGTTATTTTTAGTAAAGCTAATCGTGATGTTATAATATAAAGTGCAGATGAAGATCATGGGAGTCCAGCAGTCTTAAAACTAAATGAAAGAGATCAAATTCCTGATTAAAAATCTTTGATCTCATGGTGACAGAGGATTAACAGATTATTATTTCCAGCATCCAAACTAAGCAAAATACATTTTCCAAAACATCTCTTCTAATATTCTGGAAACTATAAGGAAAGAAACTTTTCAACGTGAAGTCCAAGATAAAAAAAAAAAATGAAATTCAACAGTATGCCTGAATGATTACTGTCCCAAATTTTAGGAAAGTCACTGAGGTCTTCAATGAGGAGTCAAACTAAGAATTACATTTGTGATTGTATTGCTCCGCATGCTAATCAATCCAAGAACCATGTATATTGATGATGATCTTATAAAGCAAACAGGTACAAAAATACTTTCCATTCAGGAGCAAAATCCGTGGCGTATTCTGCCCTAGGGCGACTAGGGTCCAGGGAGGCATAAGCCCCTCTTTCACATGTCAGGGAGCTAATCTACCTCTTGGAAGACCAGGCTACCTGTAGCGCCACTGTTCATTGAGCCAGTTCACTGATCTTTCTAACCAGCCTGTTAAAACTATGGAAGACTCCACAGTAAACTTCCATCTGGCGCCACACATCCTTAAAAGCAGGGCCGTCGCCACCTATAGGCAAAGTAATCACCTAGTTGGAGGGGGCACCGGCAGCCACGAACCGCCGGCCGCGGTCATTCATTAGAAGTGCATCTCGCGGTCACTATGGGGAGGAGTGGGGTATAAGTGGGTATGGTAAAGAGGAGGGGCTTGTGGGGGTGGGGGTGGAGCCAGGGGGCAGCCAAATTATGTTTTGCCTAGGGTGGCAAAAATCCTTGCACCAGCCCTACACGTTTAATACAACTGTTATACAATTTAAGGCTGTTTTAAAATCGCCCGTTTGATGGGATTTAATCATAGTTTGTAATAAAAAAACATTTTACTATATTTGTTGGAAAAGTTAATTTTGACAAACCTTCTACTTGCGTGTTTAAAAGGGGCTCAAGGGACACTTCTGTGGGACAAAAGAGTGACAAGGGACAGAAGTATCTACCCAGCTGCTGTCACCCTGTCCTCTTACACTGTTATGATACGTGCTTTGGATTTTGGCCACATAAAAGCATTGTGACACCGTAAAATGTTGTAATTCTTCATTGCACAGTTTGTGGTTAATTCTAAAACATATTTGTGAAAATTCGGATCATCTTTTCTCACAGCTAAATATAGGCAGTAACTGGCACTTAAATAGCAAGTTAGCAAGTTAGTTGCCTGAGCTTAAAGTCTTTAAGTAAAACAAATTATTTTTTTTAACTGATCACTCTCTATATATTTACATGTTGTATGTTTTAGTTTATTTTTTTTTATAGGAAGCAAGTTGGTAAGACATTCTTTAGTTACTAAAGTTACAAAATGGGACTTCTATGTCATCTATCCCCCCCCCAGCTGCCTCTACTGAAATCAGGGAGCATACTGCAGTATGCTTCTCGCACATGCTCAATAGATCCCTTTCCTTTACAATGGGAGATGAGCTCTCTTTGAAATCAATGGGAGAGACGACAGCCACTTGCATATATATGGTGTCTGGACACTGACTTTTTGCTAGCATATACACAATTCTACATCAAAAGTAAAATTAGATCTTTAATATATCTTTAATATAATGTGGATCTTAAAACATAAAACTATAAACAAACAAATTCATGCCACAGGCAAGACCTATGAACAGAAAATCAGTAATTGACTAAAGCATTTAGAATAAGCCACGTGTATTTTATTGATACAATTAATTCTGGTGCCTTTATTCACATTATTGTGACATTCTGGTGCCCTAGAAAAGAAGAACACAGTAGCAAAGAGGAACAAAGGGGACTAGGGGATAAGAAGGAGGGACTCTCCTACCTAAAGGAAGAAACTTTGTAGATATGATGAAGTCCTAGAAGCCTTTATATGCCTTTGTTAGTGGATATAGAGGCAAAGGTGATAATTGTTAGCCTTATTTCCATGCTCCTACCCAGAATCCCCTGTGGTTGTGGCAGCACCATGAGATTTCTGAGGGGAAAACAACCCTTCTGGCTTGCCCGGTGTCTTGATGAGTGTTTAATAATACTTCTACTATCCCTTAAATTTAAGTGGAAGGGTTTTCCATCACCTTTACCCACCATAACTTAATTAATGGTATTTGTTTGTTACTGTATGAAATAAAGTGACAGATTTGTATAAAAGTGAGTGCCTAGTGCTGGGTATAAATTGCGTCTGTCAATTTAGCTGAAGAAAAGTCATGAGTACCACTTGGTCAGACCATCTGCCTGAAGAAAATTAAGGAACGCTGAGCAATTAGACAGAAACCAGCAGTTGTTCTTTGCCTTGGGGCCCTGTGGACAGATTCCACCTCCCTCTATCAATTAGCTGAAGCTTTATTCATCCATACTAATGAGGGTTACTAAGCTTCACTTGCAGATTCCCTTTAATAAATCAATGTAGCTAATTTTCCTCAAGCACTGTTAATGGTGTAATGTCCAAAGGGATGAATAGTTATAGGGGAACTTAAGATTTTTATAGCTGTAAGCAGTATGTAGCGTTATCCCGAGGGTTGCTTCATTAGTTGTTATCTTTTTGGATATATTTAAATTTACCATACATTTGCTTTTCATACCCATGCCATTTAATGACGAAGAAAAAATAATTAAAATTGATTTCCACGCGGTTTTATCAATAATGGTTGTTATAATAATTGAGGTACTATATGCATCCTCTAACAATGATCTTTTTTGTTAACGTCGTAAAAAGATCCTTCGCTAAATGTGCATGCCGTTAACTGAAATTGTGACAGAATTAAAATGATAAACTGCGCCTCAATTGTATGAAACACAGTCACGTATTTATAAAAGAGACAATGACCAATCGGTCATACGTGATTAGTCATAAATATAAATAAGCAGCAAGTATAATCTTCCCAATTCAGCTATTACTCAACCCCACAAATTGTATGTAAAGAGAAGCTGTTAACCATTAAAAAAAGCAGTGAAATATGTCCCAAAATCTGAGGTTTGTCTGGTAGCTCAAAAAGGATAAGAAGGGTCGAATTAGTTTTGATGGCTGATTAATACCCCTTATTGTCAGTTAATGATCAAGTGGCAGGCAGTTCAAATTAATAAAGAGATAATAATCAGTCCAGAAGGTCAAAGACAGGATCACAAAGGGTTAACAAGCTGAGTTTGTGGAACAGGAGACAATCAGGATAATTTGGGTAGCCAAACCAAGGGTCAAAAAGGTCAAAGGTAAAGATATGTAGCAAGGACACAGGGTAAATGGAGACTGTATAGGAACAGCAACATTCAAGCACAGAATTAATGGGGTGCAGGCTTTAAATAGACTCTTAACACTAGCTACTAGAGGTCACCTCCCACTGAGCAAGATAGCTAGCTGTCCACCAATGAGGATGCACCCTCAGGCACCAGGACATGCCCCCCGCCATCTGCAACTCAATCACGTGCAACATACTCGAAGCCAGGGATGTGGCCTGTTCTGTAACCGGGCCACTGGACATGGGGTGTGTGGCACTGGAGACCGGGGATGCGGCCTACTCTTGAATCCTGCCCTCTGAACCCTCTGAGGTTGCAGGTGGCTACCTGCCCATTTCCCAGTTAAACAACAACTAGCCAATAATAAGATTAGTGCTCAGTTCTTTGTCAGTAGAGACGACAACCTTAAACTGAATACACTTTGCATTCACATGATGTATTTTCAATGTCACAAGGAGAATGAGGATATAAAACAGACGTTCCTAGCCAAACTACTGTTTTTTTTCCCCGCAGTCCTCATCCAATATTTTTAAGTGGTTTCATGGCATCATGGCCAAATATCAGTTGACTTGTCCAAGAATACAAAGCCATATCATGTACTGTGTACCTGAAAGGATATTAAAATGCTGATTGCCATTTAGTTTATTTTTTTACTTGATTTAACTCATAATATGAAAATAGAGTCTATACTTTTTCAGGCTTTAAATCCTCTGTCCTATATTTCAAGCCAGATTTCCCATCTGTTTTTTTATTAATATAATGCTAAACTTAAAAAATGACATTTCTTTAAAAATAGCAAAAAAAATATTTATAAAATATACAACTATCTGCCTGCTGGCAGTGATATCTATATTAGTGTACGAAGTGTTTTGCTGCAGGAACCCTAGAAAGGAGTCCCTTGTACCAACTTCTCGGGAATGTGATGACGGGATTAGCACAGGTCTCTGTTTGTGAGGCCGCGGGCAGAAAAAAATGCTGTGTATCTTAATACGCCTTGTTTTCAGGGAATACCACTGGCTACGTGAGAAAAAAACACTTTGAGTTTCAGTAAGCTGAAGTACAGTCTTGGAGGACTAGGGAATTAGTAGGGAGTGCAGCAATAAGCAGATAACACATACTAAAACAGAACAAGCCGTGAGTTCAGACTGACCTGGTAATAGCTGCTAAAACCTTCAGGCCGCTTCAGCTCAGCAGGAACTCTTAACCCATTCATAAACCTTACAAATGTAAGTGTGTTTCTTCTATGCGGCAGGAATAAACCCCCTGATTTCATTACCCACTGTTCACTCTCCCCTCACGCTACATGGTTCTTATCTACTGCCATCCATCTACTTTATGTTACAGCTCATCCAAGCTATCCTACTCATTCTCCTTACTGGCCTTCTCTGGGTGACCTGAACAATGGTGTTCATTGGGCAGAGAATGGAATAACATCCCAACCATTGTAACATGAGTGGAATGTGCTGTGAAGAACGTGCAACACTGCTTGAGTAATGAGTATATTGGGGAATTCCAGTTTGACTCAGAGTCTCCGAGTGAAGCCCTGCTTCCCTGGTCTCCATGTCAGTTTTGTTCTTTTCTGATGGAGCTATGCCCACTCCCTGTCCATGTTCAGCCTGTCCTGTCCACTTTTCCCTGCATTTAAAGGCTGTCTGGGGCTAGCGATACCCCTACATTCAGCTAGTCTTACCTCTACAAAAAGCCACTTCCCCAGAATAGACAGCCAGGTATCCTACCCTGGGAAGTTCCCGTTTATGGTAATACCAGTAGAACCATGCATGACATCACACACTAAGTGTCCTGTCACTGGGACACCAAAGGTAAAAACAATAAGCATCTTTGACAATATTGCCATCTGAAATGTTAAAGCAACATCGTATAACACACACAATCATACTTTTCTAAACAAACATGTGAAATATATTGCATCTAACGTATCACTTAATAATCGAGCTACCTTAATGAGATAACTATGTACATACAATTAATGACTCTAGTAGATGATGCTATTTCGTTATTATGCTACCAGCATCTGCAGCAGAACTTCAACTAAAAATAGAAATAATCCTCAGGAGGATTAGAAGCTAAGAAGCTGTGCAATGGCTGACCATGGTACAATGATCACATGTTATGTGTAAAGTCACACAAGAAGAATTCTTCAATTTAGTCAATATATTTAAGTACTGTTACCTAAATCAGATTTATTCGGTGACTTGTTGGTATTTTAATTACTGATCCTAGCAATTTAGGCTGTATCCCATTAGCTAATGTTGATACATATGGTGATTTTTGTCAGTGATTTCCTCATTGGGGCTATCGATAACCTTAGTGGCCCAAAGTAGTCCACTGAACTGCTTCTCATAGTCCTTGGGAAGCTATGAGTACTTTTTGCATGAGTACCTATTGTTTGTTCTACTAAGTTTTATTAGTTCATTGATTAGTCCCAATGGTATGAATGATGCAGAGGTGGCACTCACTAATGGGATCTGGTACCACTGTGTCTTGTGTAATCTAAGATTAATTTAAAAAAGAAACTTGAATATTAATGGCACTGGATTGTAAACAGAAAAAAACAGAAAAAACTAAGAGAATTTCCTTCTTGCTAATTATCAAAACGGGTAAAAGTCTCTGTATAGTGTGTGCCTCCAAAGAACTTCCAAGTATGCTGTAATTCAACGCATATCTGTAACTAGAATGTAAAACCATGAATTTATTTATTTTTTCTTTCAAAAAATGATGAGTTTACATCATATTCCAGAGAATGATCTAGGGCCATCAGTCTAATTAAACAAAATTCCTCCACATCCTGTCTGGTTAACTTTGTGTGAAGCTACCTAACTTCCTATAACAAATAACTTGCATGAAATAAGTGAAATTAAGCAAAGGGGAACATAAATGCGTTGTGTAATTTGTAATTATGGTGCTGTGCAATGCCTGTATGCCTGTAAAAAAAACACCAAAACATTAACGTAGTGGTGCCACTCAGCTATCATGTGCATTAAATCAAACCTCTATATAGTGCCTGTTTTTGCAGAACAGTCCCAAGCACTATGCATTGCCCCACTGTCTTGTTTTTGCAAGCAATGGGGAGTATGGACTGGTCTAGGGAGTTGACAAATCAATGGAGCTGCTACTGTGTCTCCTTATGTTGCAAGGTGACTTTTCGGGTAGGTGGAACCAGGGGGGAAATTGTGAAATTCCGGGAAAGACAGAAGCATGCTCCAGTCATAGGCATAAAGAGGTAAATCTTGGGTAAATCCAGATTTACTTCTTTATTCCCCTAACCTAGTATTAACCTAGTATTATCATCTAGCTGCCCCTTGCCCCTTGGGGGTAAAATGCCTGTTCCACTGCACTGTTGTCAATACCCATCATGTTGTGTAATGTCAATAGACACAAGGCGGGGAGACTAGGTAACAGCTCAATTCAATCAATACAATGCATGTTTCTGACGTAGACTGGTGAAGGCCACAAGTTCAATTCCACTCACTGGATGTGTGAGCTATAAAAAGGTGGGTATATGTGTGCCATTTCCTGTGTGGTGAGTTTCTTGCATGAAGTATGAAAATGTACCACTATGTACAAATTGTAAGCCCATATGGTGCAACTGGGTTAATGGCATGAGCACTTAGGGAGTTTGGAAAAGGCTGGTTAAGGAGGAAGTAAGGGGGCAGGGAGTGTTGGGAAGCCAAAACAGGGTGGTATGAATTGAATGGTAAAGTGGGGCCTCTGTCCTAGGTAGAGCTTGGGCAGATCTGTGGGTAGTGACCAGGAAGGCTAGTGGGATCTGTGTCAGTGGCTGGGTGGGTGAGTCTGGGTGTGCTAGTGTACGTGTGAGTGCCCCTCCTGAGATCAGGCCCTGGATCTGCCCCTGTGTATGTAAAGGTACATATCTGTAATATTTAGCATATTTCTTAACAATTTATAGTAGATATTTTCTAAAAGCAGTTAATTTATATTATGTTTTAACATAATTACATAAAATGTGTCCCAAACACCTTTATGCTATTGCTACATTAGCATTGTGCCATTGGGTGATATCTAACAAGGTTGATTATGTATAAAACATAAATCGTAGTCATCAAAAGACTTGCATTATGCGTCTTTAAGTGACGGTATTTTATCTATGTGTCATCTTACCTAAAAAAAAATCTTGATGAATGTTATCATCACACCTTTGTACATGCGAAGGATGAACTCTCATTATTCTAAGCAAACTAAACGTTTCCTATACGGTATGTGAGCACATTCAAATTGAATGCATGCAATGTGTAATGAATAGAAGAATGTGTCAACATTTTCTTAGCCATAAATGTTGTCAAGGCGCGGTGTCACACCAGGTCTGTACTGGGTTTTGATCTTTCTCACATCACTGTGAAATTTACTATATATGGCTGTTGTGTGTGGGTAACATCAAGCAAGAAGGAAGTCGAGTGCCGCTAGCTTCCTGCAGTAAGACACAGACACAAGTTCATTTGCCTATTCTGTGCTGTGTAAACTTGGCAGCTGAAGTTTCCTGAAGTCAAGAAATATTTAGTTTGTAGCTTCTCTTGATCTTTTCGAGTAATATATGAGGCTCGTATTAAATTTTATGTAAGCCAGAAAAGTATAGCAACGTAACATAATGGACAGTAATTTTTCTTGCTTAATCTGCTTCATTTTGAGACAGGTATTCTTCTAAGATGTTCACGCTTGAAAAGATATATAAGGACAACAATGTGTTTGAATACTTGTATATGTATGTGTACAAATAGCCCGTAAGTGTATGGATGGAGTAGCAAAGACTAGCTAAAGCTAAAATATGAAAAGATTGTATGTATGTGTATATATACACTCACTTTATTAAATACACCTTGCTAGTACCGGGTTGGACCCCTTTTGCCTTCAGAACTGCCTTCATTCTTCCTGGCATACTTTCTACACGGAGCTGGAAACATTCCTCAGAGATTTTGGTCCATATGGACATGATGGCATCACATCCATGATGCGAATCTCCTGTTCCACCTCACCCCAAAGGTGCTCTATTGGATTGAGATCTGGTGACTGTGGAGGTCATTGGCGTAAAGTGAACTTATTCATGTACAGTGAACTTAGTCAAGAAATCAGTTTGAGATGATGTGAGCTTTGTGACATGGTGCTTTATCCTGCTGAAAGCAGCCATGAGAAGATGGGTAGACTGTCATAAAGGGATGGATATGGTCAGTAAAAATACTCAGACCAGCCCGTCTGGCACCAACAACCATGCCACGTTCAAAGTCACTTAAATCCCCTTTGTTCCCCATTTTGATGCTCGGTTTGAACTTCAGCAAGTTGTCTTGACTACGTCTACATGCATAAATGTATTGAGTTGCTGCCATGTATTTGGCTAATTAGCTATTTGAGTTAACAAGCTATTGAACAGGTTTACCTAATAAAGTGGCCAGTGAGTATATATATATATATATATATATATATATATATATATACATATATATATAATTCAAGAAGAAGTGAAAAAAAGGTTGTGTTTATTAGTTTAAAGTGTCATTTTAGAGAGGTTTATTCACTATGGGAAGAGTTGCTTTTTAGGTTCTTAAACTATGAAGAGCCAAACCAAGTGAGCTGCTTATGGAAGAGTTTGGCTGGCCCCATAAAATGTATAGATTCCCAGACTCTCCTCAACTACTGAATTATGCATTATACAGGGCCAGCTTAGCCCTTATAGTTGGAGAAATGTATTAGTGTTGACCTATCATAACGAATAGTGAAAGGAGGGAGTTGAAACCAAAACTCTTCTGTCACCTCTCCCCTCAGTTAAAAACACCCTTATATTATATTATATTATAGAATACTGAAGGCCCCTCTATGACAAAGCAAAATAATTTGCACCCAAATAAACTTCCCTGCCTGTCTAAATGAATGTCTATGTGAATGGCATAACTGGATTCATTGACAAGCCGGAAATGCATAGGGAGCACACAAAAATGAATGAACTGTCAGGGGGCAGCTACTAGATGAAGGCCATTTAAATCTGCGCACAATGCATGGAATGTGCACACACTGATTTAACCATCCATACAACCCCTTGCTATCTTCAATCCTTTTTTTATGGACAGGCGCTCCACAAAACAGCAGTCAAACATATAGGCTGCAGATTTGGTAACAGATTCACATGATTACACATCACATTTAGAATTTTGCGGTCAACTCAAGTAGTCATTTGAGAAAGCAAATTACATACCTCCCAACTGCCTTGATTTTCATGCACTGTCCATCTGTCCAATGTAGCTACCACACTGCCCTATTTTGTGAGCAGTGGGAAGCATGGGCCCTTTGGGGAGACCCTCTGATCTCCTTTGATTGGCCTAGGGAGCAGTAAAACCAATGGGGGGTCTATGCTGTAGCGGCACAGACTTCCATTGCTACTCCCATGTGGCCACCTCACCACTGGCTCAGTAAACACTGTAGGTGGGTCTCTTCAGACCCTGTGAGCGTACCCATTGATTTCAGTGACAAGAATCATCAAGCCATGTAGGCATTGGGTAGTTTCTACCTCAGGATAACGACATGTTTATCCCATGCATGCTAAATTCCCTCACTGTATTTGCGTCTACCACTTTTGTTGGGAAACTGTTCAATTTATCTACTACCCTCTCAGTGAAACAAAACTTCCATAAATTACATCTAAGTATCTGACCTTCTAGTTTTATATTTTGACCTCTTTTAACATTTCTCCTCCTTCTAAGAGCAAACACTGGATTTGACTGCTGTAATACATGCATTTAATTATGTTAGAGTGAACTCTTTGTACTCACTCTGACAAAGTTGTCTGGGAAGAGTCCTCTTCTTCCTTTCAGCTCCCCTTCCCACCAGCCGCCATCCTCCTTCTTAATCTTGGTGATGATGTCACCAGCTGTTATGGTCAACTCGTCGTCATGTTGAGCCTTGTAGTCAAACTCAACTATCGCATCCACTGTATGAACATAGATACAAAGAGACAATCACTTACAATGAGCAAAGGCAATTTAGAAATTTCAGTGGTACTACAATACCATGAGAACAGACAGAATTTTGTGGCAGTACCCCTTGACCCAGCATGCCTGCTCATATTGCCCTCAAACCTTATTTTATATCATGGTCTTCTCTTATGTCTTTAATATCTTTAATAATGTAGTTTTCTTAATACATGTGGAAACTTTATACGCTCTATTTCAATTGCATATTGGAGGTTAAATTGCATCTTTCGTACTAACTTGAATAGTAAGCTGGCCCAGACTGTGGAGTGGGTGACCGATAGTGCTACGTATGCTTTAGCAGCAGATCAGCTAGATACACGCAAGAGGTTAGAAGATAAAGTGCGGCCACTAATATCCAGCCAGTGGCTGCATGTACATCATTTGGTGTCCACTGGTCCTAAGGTGTCAAAGCCACTTTGTCTGGGCCACCCAGTACGGCCCTGCTAGTAAATTGCTACGATAGTAAACCATATTCAATTGTTTTGTTGCCTAAAATCCCTAAATATAAAAAAGTATGAGTTATAACAAGATTCCTAGATCCAGTTATATCATACAGGTTGAGTTATCCCTTATCCCGAATGATCCCAATTTTTTTCCGATAAAGGATATTCATGACAGAAAGGAGGCGTCTGATCTCTCCTGTAGTCAGTAGATCTTTTCCCTGCGACCTTTTCATTTTCTCCTTACTGTCCGTTCCGTTGTTCATGCTTACGAACCGTTGTTTGAACTTCCTCAGAGCACTTTTGCACCCTTTCCCGATCTGAATGTGCTCTGGGAAAGCCTGAACAACGGACAGGATCTACTCTGGGCCCGCGAGGAGACGCCTGAACAACGGAGCGGACGCAGGTGAGAAGACAGATCTGTTACCCAAAATTATCCCTAATCCTAAATACTTCTGACCCAAGCATTTCGTATAAGGGATACTCAACCTGTACCACTAGTTTAATATAAATACTAAAGTCTACATAACTTTGTCTGTGTTATTTCAAATGGCTGTCTCTAAAAATATTTACATTCCATTTATTTGTTAATAACAGGTGTTAAAAACAGCCAACATGATGTTTCGCAACTGTGCAGCCAGACGTCAGACCTCGAAACGTAACTCTTGTTGATTCTGAAAGCTTAAAGGCCCACCCATTTAAACATGTCCATTTTATACAGAAATAAGGAAATTGTACATTATATGGATTTCTGGTAACGGTGCGGTTTCGTTTTCGGTTACTGTAAAGAACAAACACGGGACTAATGGAATATACCTGAAAAACATGGCTGTGAATTATATTCTGTGAGAATATTACCCAATGTAAACAATCATCTCATTAAAATGTACTTTAATATTGACCTAGCGTACACACCATACGTGGACAGACATATGATAAATGTAAATATGTTTCATTTTAGTACTGAAAGGACACGTAAATTAATCTGCATCTTACTATCATTATGAATTGGCAGATGTAGATATGGTGATAAATTCACATGTAGGGACAGAAGAAATCAAAGCAATGCAAAATACAGCCATTTACACAATTTACGCAACCTTATCTTTATACGAATGATGCAAAAAATAGTTAATATTGGTGTAACTTGCTTTCTGGAGTCTATCTCTCTTGGTTTAGGAGTCTGCACATATGAGTCTAGCACTAGAAATTGTTCCAAAGTGTACAGTTCCTCTAGAGAAAACATCTTAAAGCTAGGTCCTTGAACAACCTAAGGGTTATTTGTTACTTATATCAGATTAAAACAGAACGGTTATGTTTGCAGGTGGACATTTGTCTCCCTGTCTACTACACAAAATCCTCCTTATCCTCCTTATCATACTGCTTGCGATAAGGAATACAGTGCCTCGGTCTTAATCACCTAGCCGGACACTCTGACTGATGGAAGTCTATGGAGGAACGGACTCCATTAGCATTGTCATGAAGAAACAGCTCTTTGTGGTGTTTGAGCGGGAAAGTAATCTCCAATATCACATGACTGACAGTAATGGCAACCTCTTGGTCCGCAGATAAAGAAAATATATTGGAATTACAGGAGATAAAATATGTTTTATCTCAATACTAAGCAACATTACTCTTTTTTTTCCATGAGGCTGCCCCTTCTCCTTTAAGCATATAGTTATGCAGCTTTAGTTTTATCTATATAACAGTAACCTGTTTATGTAAGTAAGGTATTTAGAAGAAGAATAATGTATTTTCTAAATAATTAGTTATGCTGTTTATATGCACATATTTTACTATTTTTGGGATGTAAAATACTGTGATAAACTCAGAACCTCCACTAGTTCCAAGCTCCTAGATCTTTGGAGCAAAAAGGTTAAAGGGATTTGGGTCTCAAAGAGGGACACTCTATTAAGTGGAAAGGCATCATCCACCCGTTGTATCATATCATGCATTTGTGGGTGGCAAGATCTCACAAAAGGTTGGACGATATAAAAGGCACTGAAGAGCACGGATCCAGGTGTCCTATATATATGTATCAGATGATATTCAATGGTGGCAGGTTGCACTTCTACATAGACTTAATGTATAAAATCCATAAACAAAAATAATATCAATTGCTATAAATAAAGACAATAGAAATGACTAGTGAAGTCTTTTATGTGCCCCCTTAGTTTATTTTCTCCATTATTATTCAGAAATGGAAATCTAAGAATCAGTGCTTACTTCGATCTTATTAAACCAAAAAAGTCACACATTATAATTGAACCCTGAGGTACTAATATATTAACATCAAAGAGTGCTCTGTTTGTGAATTCATCTATCCCAGCATAAAAGACCCTTCTTATGCCACACTCCCTTATTTTGAACAATATCTTCTTGGCACAGTATTAAATTCTTCACGCTACTGGAGTGCTGTAATTTATGTACGTTTATTGGCTAACTAGCATAAAATAGATTGCAAGCTTTCAAGACCATCCAGGTCTCTTCTTCACACGTAGTATCAGTTAGCAAATAAAGATAACATCTTTACCAAATTTGGTTTTCCTCGTTATATTAGCCAAATTTGTTAGCCACACAGAACCACTCTCTACCGAACTCTTGTATTAATAGAAGGTTAGATAGCTGAATGGTCAAAAGCCAATAGGTATTCCTGCATAACACCCTATGCTGTCCTTTGCAAACGCTATTGTGATTACAATATTTAATGATTACTGTGTTTTGCATTTGTTAACATATATTACATTTTAAATAATTATTTATCATCAAGATGTAAACATATACTTCCAAAATAAAGGTCTACAATACAGTCGAACTGTGAATGCATAAGGCTTTAGGACTTTGTTAAAATGTTTATATATATACCGTATATATATATATATATATATATATATATATATATATATATATATATATATATATATATTTGACTTAATTAAAGTGTTAATCTTGGATAAGGCCATTTTTGGAAAGAAGAAGTGATCTTGTTTTATTCTGGAGTAGTAATATTCAGTAATATTCAGTAATACATCTTCCTATATCCCATTCTTTATCATTTACACATCAGTTTTCATAGAGGAGAATGTTTGATTGTTTTAGCTGAAGCTTTCACAGTCTCAAAACATCTGATCCATTTTAAACAGTGAATCTAAGCAGCTGCTCCAAGGAGTTATCTGCATGTCTGGCAATGTACCCAGATCCAATAATAAGCTCCAGACAGTAAGCATTCTCCACTGTTATGGCAGCCAATTCCAACATGTCTGGTAGACTACTGAAAACTCGGCATCTCTCCGCTAAATAAACACACTCAGCATTCTGCTTGTATTTTACAGAATTGAACTCTCTTTATGGAAAGGGCAATTGCCTATTACAGGGTAGCAATATTAGCATCCAGAAATGGCTATTGGGTGTAATCCCATGTGCGGATGTGTTAATGAGCTCAAAGAGTGTGGCTTTTTGTTGCATAGAAGTACGTCTACAACCTTTCTAAATGAGAGGACTCTTCAAGAGACTCTTGAAATATTAACTCTTTGAGAGCATATGAGAAAGATTCAATTGAAGACTTCACATGAGTGATGACCGAGTGGTTCCAGTTCCCATAGAATTCGTAACATGTGAAAGCTGAAAGGGGAACTGTCACATACCAGATGAATCATTTTTCCAATTTATTATTATTATTATTATTATTATTATTATTATCTTTTATGTATTTACCGCCAACAATTTACTCAGTGCTTCTTACAATACATTTATTCAGGGTAAATCACAAACTTAGAATTGACAGACTAAGACAAACCGATACATTTGTACTAAAGTATTATATATAAATTGTTTCTCTAACGTTTCCAATGCTGTTGTATGTGAGAAATGTCTTCTTGCTGCCAGAGTTTAAACCCTTATAAACACAGACTTCGTGTCACTGGATAAACAAAAGGCAGGCGAGATTAGTCCACTCGAAATTTGGCACGCTTACTCAATTTTCTGAGATACATCACTACCATTTAAATGATTGGGCCATGGAAAACAAGGACATTTGTAGCTGTGCTAACATAATTGCAAAAGGGTTTTCTAAAGATCTATTAGCCTTTTAAGGTTCACTTAGCCAACGCAACGTGCCATTGGAACACAGGAGTGATGAGGGTGATAAAGGGCCTCTGTATGCTTATTAAGATTTTCCATTAAAAATCAGCCATTTCCAGCTACAATAGTCATTGGCAACATTAACAACGTCTACACTGTATTACTGATCCATTTCATGTTATTTTAATGGACACTTGCTTCTCTGTCAAGAACAGGGACCCTTCTAAGAGACCCCAAACTTTTGAACGGTAGTGTAATTGGAAATATATCAACCAATTTTCCCCCCCACAATTTTGGAGTATGTTAATAGACAGACCTAGGGACACAAGATGGTAAGTCAACAGCCAGTAGTCTTTTTAGCCCTTCCTTAAAGTCCGGTAAACGTTAAAAAGACATTGGAGTTATTTTTTTCAATCTGCAGACAGTCATGTGACTGATATCAATTTTTACCTAGATCGGTAGAGGGGATCTTAACCAGCCCCCCTCTACTGTTTCTGAGCCAAGGTGAAGGTGAAGTAATGGAAGATCACTCTATCAGCTCTTGGTCTCACTTGATTGGCCGAGACACACGCTGACATCACCAGCGCACACTTGAAATTGATTTGTCCCATTCATAATTCTGCTGGGACACAAAATCAGGCACTGAGAGGTTGTTCGTTTTTAAAAGTTTCTGTGTTGCTTTTACGTAATTAAACCTTTAGCGTAAAGGATAAAAAGACAGATCTGCTACAGTTTTTTTGCTTAGTGCAATTATTATTTTGTCTTAATGAAACAGCACCAAAGGTTAAACCACAACATGGTTGAAAGCGTGTTAAAATTCTGCTCCTCTGTGGGGCTCATTTGGGCAAAAACTATTAAAATGTTCGTTCAAAGTAAGGAAGCAAAACTGAAATCCTTCCGGAATCGCTGAATCAGGATTATTTTCAAACTTTTTTTTAACAATTTCAAGTAAAACTACATCTTTAGCAAGGTGATTAAACGTTGTTAGTGGTCTTTGGAATTTCACCAGGAAAGTGACGCTCATGCGATTTAATCAACAAAGAAAGCATATTAAAAGCAAATTAAAATACTTTAATAGTACTTTATTATGCATCCATTCAACCAGCGAAATTAAAATCAATTACTTACCTTCATGAGAAGCTGCAGCTCCAGTACTGCAGAGGAACGCCTTATCCTGGGTCTGACATTACTCGCCATTCAAATTGACGGAAGTGTTTTTTTTTTAATGTATGAACACAGGGCGGTTTGTTAGACCACCCAGAACACTTGTCTAGCCAGTACTGGAGCTGGCTCTTTGTAAGTATATCATGTAGCAGAAGACGCGTTCATCCGAACACATCTCCTGCACAGCCAATAGCTGAGAGCGAGAAGGGGGTAAATGCATTAATGAAAATCAAAAGGGTCCCCTCAGCTATCACACACATTGAAATGCATATGATGGATTGGGTATCCTTTTAATGAGATATATTAATAACTCTAAAACTTGACATTTGCAAGCAGTAACAAAGACGTCAAACAACAGTGATATTGTATTCCAGCTAAAAGGGCAGATTTACAACCCTTCACCATAAACGGTAATACTGGCAAAGGATCAGACAGACACGTGATGGGTTTTAACTAGTATATATTGGACTATAATTTAGAGACGTAAACAAGCTATGAGTAATGCTTACAATTTGCAAACCTTTTGCTGCTTGTGAGCACGAATGCAGTTGCACCTATAATCATAGTTCACAGTAGTTTGAAAAAAGCCAATTTCCTGATAAGTTTCACAATGTAAATGTGGTTGATTTTTTTTTAACTGATTGTTCTCAAATTTATTAACGAAGAAAACATTTATGGAAACATTACATAAGACATTAATTTTACTAATTCTGTTTTTTGTATACAGCTCATCAGTGAGAAGTCTAAACATATGATGCTGTTTATTGATTTTTTTTTATTTTTAAAGGCACAGTGAGATGAAATTCAGCAAATGCTAAATTGTGTCTTTAAATGTTCTACAGCAGGTTCTGTGAAGAGTCTCCTCATTGCAACACAACCCAGTCTTTACACCCATCAACCTGAGCAAAAGAATAGACGTCCATTAACTGTACATTTCCCTGGGACACCCAGTGAAGATCAGAGGATCTTCCAAACCGGTCCATTAACTTCTCCAAGAGCAGGACAGTGGGGAGCTACCCAGGGCAGCACTGCAGTACTTGAAACCTGGGACACCTTGAGAAGTATGCTATCTGAAGGTGACACCACCAGCAGAAGACTGGTGAAGGTGGAGTGGAGGCAATATAAACAGACACCACTTCAGTTTAAGTCTAGGAAGAGATACGTTGCCTCCTCAGATAAATACACTCACTAATACTCTATTTGATACACTAGTGTACCACTGAAATAATCTTGGAGCACTTATGTTGTCTTCTCTCAGCACTGTCTGCCATAGCATGCACCTGCAGAAACTCTGATTACTGCTGGAACTTGTGAGTAGTGCTCCTTTCCCTGTTTGTGCATTCAACTGGGTATTAGAAAGCCCTCAATGTATAGCATGGCTGAATATGATGGTGATACATAAACCAATTAACAACACTTGTTTATGTTGTATTCACAACTCTGTGTTACTACCTGGTCAATGAAACAGGTGTCATCAACCAATCTGAATAACCTTGCAATACACACAGAAGTAGAAGTCTGGCACATCAATATACGGAAGCAATATATATGTCTAGAGCAGCAAGCATCTAAAGGTAAGTGAGTGGGTGAGTAGCCTGAGTGGCATAAAGCATTTCAGGTCCGAGCTGAGTAGGATTGTGTGTCTGAACGAATGCACAGAATGCTCTAGTTTGAACTCCTCCACTCAATAAACCAACCTGGCTTGTTGAGCCAATGGTGAGGGAGACAACTATGCACATTCCCACACTACTTCAGCACAAGCACCACTTCTGAACAAGTTCAGGCACTTTTTATGCTGAATTTGGTCTTTTTTCCCAGTGATTGCTGGAATATTTGAACCAGGGACATAGAATCTCTGATAGGTACGTATCAATTCCATCAAATGCTACCGATGTTTAATAAATATATTTTTGCTTTTAGTTCACCCCGTGGAATCACTGTGCCTGATCTTGGCCATTTATAGGCTTTTCAATTTCCACGCCTGGGTCCCTGCTGCACGCGTACATTTTCCATCCAGTTGTGCCAAAGCTGTTTCCCTGCCACAATAAAGCTGCCGGCCCCCTGTTCTGCAGCATTAGGCTAAATGGAAATCTGGAATATTCGCTTAACATTTTGTGTGCCAATGAGTTAAACAATACATTCTCGTTCATTTTTCTTTATGGAAATAAGTGGATGTGAGTAATGATAAAATTCTAATTACATATGACTAGTATTTCTACATTATTGGTATCCTCTAATCTCACTAAATAGAAAATGCATTACATATGTGTTTATCTACTAAAGAGAGAGTTGTCAGGAGAGTTGCAGTTTCAACTCACTGACTTCACATTGAATTATGAAGGGCCAGTCTCAGTGAGTTTCCCAACGTAAAGACTCTGACCTTAATTAGTCCTTGGTCTTGTCTTAGATTCAAGATATCCTTATGCCTAACACATATTACCTACTGATGATACCTGAAAACGTATTTTAACAATAATAGTATAAATTACGTTTTACGAATACATACATTTCAGTAAATAAATTATTTTAAGTTCATCAGATTTAACCCCCTTAAATTTCATACATTTCTCTTTGCACTATTTAATATGGTAAACATATTAATATGATAATTTTGCCATCAATATTTATAACGAACATGTACCTTTGAAAAGAGTGAAGTGTAGCGGCGTACCTGCCAAGCTTAAGCCATGAAAGCTAATTGGTGTTACTGAGCCTGTGTGAATAGCTGATAATTAAGCCATGAATAGGTTCTAGTTGGCAGTAAAGCCCCACGACATCTGAAGGTTATTACCAGCCTGTGAACGTCAGGAAATTATGCTCTGTATAAGCAGCAAATCTATTTTTTTAGCAATTAAGCTACAATTTAAGCTGCATTATTTATTGTTGCCAGTCAATACTCAATTCACATTTGCAATAGTTATGGGTACATCGTAAGATAATTCATCCTAGTCATGCTTTCAAGACTAGTATGAATTATTTTGCTGTCTAGCGTGTTAAGCAAGTAAACCTTGGAAGATCTGTAATATTGGAATTTTCACTGAAGGTTTAATTATATCACAAAAACACTTAATAAACGGTTATTGTTTTTTTATGGCAACAACCTACTTGTATAGGTATAACTTTTGTATCACATGGCAACTCTGTGTTCCAGGCAATATTTATAAAGTGGTAAAATGTTACACGATTAAAGAATTCTGGGAATTATATTTTTAAAGCAGTATTTAGTAACTAAAGGGTTAAATTCAGCAAGAGGAACATTTATGGAGACTACTGGGAGACACTTGTGAGTTTAACTGACATGTTATTCTGCATACATGGATGACATGCTTAAAAGCGGAACTAACTTTTTATTTGCCAGTCCATTCCATTTATGAAGTAAGATATCCACTTTAAAAAAGTAGGCAGTTGGGAAAAAAAATTTCCTGCTCCAACAATCAAAAAAATAATGCATGGAATCAGTTAAAGGCACTAGACTCAATGTGCATTGGAAAATATATATACATTATCTTACAAAAGTGAGTACATCCCTCACATTTTTGTAAATATTTTTTTATATCTTTTTATGTGACAACACTGAAGAAATGACACTCTGCTACAATGTAAAGCAGTGAGTGTACAGCCTGTATAACAGTGTAAATTTGCTGTCCCCTCAAAACAACTCAACACACAGCCATTAATGTCTAAACCTTGGCAACAAAAGTGAGTACACCCCTAAATGGAAATGTCCAAATTGGGCCCAAAGTGTCAAAATTTGGTGTGGCCACCATTATTTTCCAGCACTGCCTTAACCCTCTTGGGCATGGAGTTCACCAGAGCAGGATGACCCACAGATGCTTAATAGGGTTTAGGTCTGGAGACATGCTTGGCCAATCCATCACCTTTACCCTCAGCTTCTTTAGCACCGGCTCCCCATTCACACCTGAGACCTTGTAACACGAATGAGTCACATGACACCAGGGAGGGGAAATGGATAATTGGGCCCAATTTGGACATTTCCACTTAGGGGGTGTACTCACTATTGTTGCCAAGGTTTAGACTTTAATGGCTGTGTGTTGAGTTATTTTGAGGGGACAGCAAATTTACACTTCTATACAGGCGGTACACTCACTACTTTAGATTGTAGCTGAGTGTTATCTCACCTTTGTGAGATACTGTATATATATATATATATATATATATATATATATATATATATATATATATATATATATAAACAAAAACTGAAAAATGTTCAAATGTACAAATCACTAAAAAGTGTCAATCCCTATCTTTTGGCATCAATCACCAGGCACAGTCTGTACATTAGAGCGCTTGAAGGTATTTTCACTGTACTGTGGGTGTTAGGCTCCCAGCTGAATAGCAGAAGCTTTTATAAACGGTATGCCAGCAACAGTAAAATGGGATGTGATGAAGCTGTCTACAGAAAAAAGGAATCCACCGGATAATTTATCTTACTTGACTAGCCAATTAATCTGAGCTTGGCTGCATCAGTGACTCATTCTGCCATAACAATGATCACACACATAATATATTTAGAATCTTTTTCCGTTACTGAAAACTCGCAAGTTCCCATTTTCTTGATGCCTAAAAGGTAAGTCACCATGACACTGCAGTAATGAGCATTAACATGCTCCTAAAGCATTCTCGCCTACAACAGGGTTCAGGATTAAATCCCATTGTACAGGACTGCGGAATATGATGGTGCTATATAAAATAGTACTAAATAACAATATAACTTGCAATCACTCAACACTATAGCCTGCTAAGTTGCTAACAGGTCATCAATGCTGAATGCAATAAGACTTAGCCATGTTCCAGAGTGTGACAAACTGACAATTCTATTGAAATCAATGGAAGTGTTTTCTGTGCATGTTTTCAGAACAGACTCCTGCCCACAGCGTTCACACAGCCAGCTCTGGAGCTGACCAGAGGTAGTTTCATAATGGGCATAGTCGTGTGGTTGGCCGATAGCTGAGAGGTGGGTAAAGTACACTTGGGGGCAGAAATTTCCTGGTGGGCCAGCCGGTCCATGGGCCGGCAGACCAACATTCAATGGGGCCGCCCAGCCACAAAGTTCAAAACAGCTGTAAGACCGCCTCCAACGGCCACTTTAACTTAATTAGGCGCTTTGAGGACATGACATTCAAGGGGGTGGGCTCACAGAAGAGTTCCTAGTGACAAGGAGAGGGTTGTCACATTGGAGAAGAGCAGGAAAAAAGAAAAAAACAAAAAAGTATTACCAAAAAACTAGTTAGGGGTTATAGGAAAGCGGACCCATATTCAAGGGAGGGCGGGTGGCTGGGTTTTGGCATTACAAAATGGCAGTGGAGTCATCAGTAGACAAGTGGGTGTTGGGCATCACATTAACCAATACAAAAGGGAGCATCAATACACAAGGGAGGGGGTTGGCTGGGGCATCAAATAAATCAATACACAAGGGTGTGGGGGCCTAAATGCACAAGGGGGGGGGCACATTAATCAATATTAAAGGGGCCTGGCTGGACATCAATACAAAAAGGGCACATAATGACAAAGCAGTGTAGAAAATAAAATTTTTATGCTTCAGTGTGGCAGAGCCTGTCCTGGTGTGTGTGTTTGGGTGTCAGTGTGGCAGAGCCTGTCCTGATGTGTGTGTGTTTACGTGTTGGTGTGGCAGAGCCTGCCCTGGTGCGTGTTTGGGTGTCGGTGTGGCAGAGCCTGTCCTGGTGTGTGTGTTTGGGTGTCGGTGTGGCAGAGCCTGTCCTGGTGTGTGTGTGTTTGGGTGTTGTAGAGCCTGTCCTGGTATGTGTGTTTGGGTGTCGATGTGGCAGAGCCTGTCCTGGTGTGTGTGTGTTTGGGTGTCAGTGTGGCAGAGCCTGTCCTGGTGTGTGTTTGGGTGTTGCAGAGCCTGTCCTGATGTGTGTTTGGGTGTCAGTGTGGCAGAGCCTGTCCTGGTGTGTGTGTTTGGGTGTGGGGTGTTGCAGAGCCTGTCCTGGTGTCTGTGTGTGTTTGGGTGTGGGTGTTGCAGAGCCTGTCCTGGGGTGTGCGTGTGTGTTTGGGTGTGGGTGTTGCAGAGCCTGTCCTGGTGTGTGTGTGTTTGGGTGTCTGTGTGGAAGAGCCTGTTCTGATGTGTGTGTGTTTGGGTGTTGCAGAGCCTGTCCTGGTGTGTGTGTTTGGGTGTCGGTGTGGCAGAGTCTGTCCTGGTGTGTGTTTGGTTATCTGTTTCCTGGCACTTTACTTTCTGTAGGAATAAATAGAACTATTTAATTTTTACTTATCCAGAGATAAAACCTTCCTCATACATTTTTAGTCACTTCAGACTTCAAACTTTCTAGGCCCAGAAATCAGTGAGGAAAAGTAAAGGTTTTGTGTTATTTACTCTATTTCAATCTGCATGTTTTATTAAAAAGGATAAATGGCTTAAGGTGTATCATGACTTTTTTAGTGTACTGATGTACTACCAATCCAATCACATAAGATTCTATCTCATACAACTAGATTGTAAGCTTGCAAGAGCAGGGCCCTCTTCTCCTTTGCACCAGTTTGTTATTGTATGTGTTATTGTATGTGTTTAAAAATTGTTCTAATGAATGTAACAGCGCTGCGGAATCGGCCAGCGCTTTATAAATAAATGTAATGTAATGTAATACATCTGTCGAGCACTGATGTCATCTTTATCCAGCACACATGGATGGTGAGGAGTTAAGATTCGGGCCACTCCCAGGTACTTATTTGGGTCTTTGAACATTTTTGGTTCCTGGAATTTTAATAATAATGTGGCAATCTGTTAAAGCAATAATTTAATTTAGTTTTAAAAATAATGATTTAAAGCTAATTGGATGGTGTGGGCACAAGAGCTCGACCACGCGATACAATACATGGGGCTGGTGTCCAAATATTTCCAGGGCTGCTTTTCATTCCCAGTCCGGCCCTGTTTGGGGGATACTACAGAATCCGCCCCCATGCTTTTTTAAGGTTGGACACCACAAAAATTTAAATGGACGACACAGCTGCCATAGGCATTAAAGTGCATATTATGGCCGGAGGGCCCCTAAAACTTAAAATAACGGCCTTACTAAAGACAGAACCAATACCAGCGGTATTTAACGAATTAGAGTGCTATTTAGTTATATTATTAGACGGTTTATCTCAGTTATCAGTACCATGCTTTTTTGTGCATGTTACATTGTTTAAAACATCCGAGATGCGGGGACTAAGTTCCTATGTTCTATTTTTAAACCCTTTGCATGCTTTTCTTTACAGTTTATCTTGCTCAAAATATTTTGATGAAATACCAGCCCACCAAATGGTTCTGCTTTAAAATATTTATTTTTGTCACGTTCCATGGAAGCCTCTCGGTGCAGTGTTAGAAATACTGTTAAGCAACACTAGAAAACAAAATTAACCCTAATTTATTTTGGTTAGCAAAATTCCTGAAAAAGTTGCTGGGCTGCTGTTCAGCAAAGAACGCATTTGTTTCCCTAAAGTTGTGTGATGCGAAATTTGTATGTGTGACATCACTGATGACCATTCCATATTAACTTGGATCTGATGCTCACAAAAAGCAAAGTGACTGCAGTTACTCATGGAAACCCGTTCAATCCTTAAAACATTATCCTACTGAACATAGACACTGATTATTCTTTTATATCACGATCTGAACCGTATACAACAGCTAGATATCCATCCATGTATTGATGGCTTACAAGGTTCAGTCCTGCCATCTCTTGCACTTTAATGTATATGATTGTAACCTATAAGTTATGGCATTTAAAACCACCTGGAGTGTCCATTTCATGCTGCTTTAATAACGTTCTTCCACATTTCCTGTATTGTGCTGTGTCTATATTGCCCTTTTTTAAAAAAATGTATTAATCATAGAATTATAGAATTGACAAATGACTCACCGCAGCTTTCTTGCATAGACATTCAGGTGAATCACAATGTATCGGTGGTTGTCCATACAGATTTACAATTCCACTTATCACAAAGCAGCCCGTCATGATGTTATTATTCTGACAGCTGACAGACTGCTCACACACACACATACACACATTTACAATAGAATCTATTACCTTCATAGTTTTATTTCTATGAAAAAATGAATACAAGAGTATAATGCAAGAACTGCCAACATGAAGGACATGAATGTGACAGGGATCAGCTGGCAAAGTCGTGATGCCACGTCACTTTATGTGCTAGCACTGCAATATCCGATCACAGTCCAGCTACAATATGTCTAAACTGGATGCTTTTGCTTACATTGTGCATCTGCATCCTCTGGAATATACAGTAGTTGGAAAGTATCACATAAGGCCTACATAAGGGGAATGATTGTCTTATATATTACCCTCTCAGATGGCATTGTAAACAAAGCCATTTATTTAGTAACACATAGCAAACAAATATATGTGGATAAAACAGAACAAATTCTGGGGATACAGCTTTTAAAAATACTCTGTAAAAAGAATAAAAACCACAAATGGTGCAATAACGTTTAAAAGGTTTAAAACAGCCCCCACTAGTTGTGCCACACTCACAAGATTGTAGTAGGAAGAGTCCTTGGAAGAGTCCTTGGGGAAGCTACCACATATGTGTTCCGAGGAATGAATAGAGGGTTAAAAAGCTAAGTACCCTGTTTTTATATTTTTTCATTCTTGTAGAACACAGTTACAATTGTATTGTATTTTTAAACAAATATATGTGTCTAAATTGATATTCCATACATTGTGAGTCTTTCTCCGGGATCACCGAGCTCCCTATATTCGGTTGGTTTTATATATATTGAATTTGGTCATTCAGTCCACCTGGTGACATGTTACTGTCATATTAAAATTATACACATCCACTTCCAAGAGCATATTTAAACAAAAAAATGACACCTATGTACCCTAAGTAAACGTATATATACCAAGCTTCACAGAATGTCCTGGCAGAATAAACCTTTTATACCACCACCCCTTCAGATTAATCCAATGCCACGCGGACAGCATACTAATATACACTTTATGTAATGTCCCTTTAAGGTGATAAGAGATTATAACATTTAGAGAAAAGGGAGTCCATGCAATCTACACCAGGAAGGAGTCATATGTTTAAACACACAGATAAACATTTACATGACCTCTGAGACAGACACGATCTTGTTTGCAGTGGAAGAATATACTGTGGTTTGTAATTGGCCAAATGCATTCTGTTAACGTAAGGTGTATACAAAAAATTGAAGCTAAATTCCATTAACATCTGTGCTGTAAATCCTGAGCAGTGTACACATAATATTCCAAGGAAGGGAAATCATTTTTGCCACCTAGTAAGAACCAAGTTCAACATCTTATTAGTGTCTTGCCCTCGGAGCTGTCTGCTCACCTTACACATTTCTAAGTGTTGTACCGTATGATTGTCTTAGGAGTTCCCTCTAAAGTCAGGAGCTTCCATTGTAAATCCGAGTGACAGCTTTATACATTACACAATGTAACCTATTAAAAACCAATACACCTTTTTTTCTGGCAGAACCTTCTGGCCTCGATTTTGTTCTTCTAATTCAATTCCTACTATTACTACTATTATTCATCCTACATATTTCTTATGTCAGCCTATTTCTCGTACAAGACAACCTTAGAGGTCGGGTTTATGCAATTGACATTTCTGGTCTCAGCTATCCCCACCTATCTAGGCTTCCTGTCTTTATCCCATCTTCAATGCCACGGTCATTAATCATACATACCAGCCCTCCCCACAGATCTGTATATAATTGCCAATGTGCTCAATGTTTAATTTTAAACTCCTTAATACTACTCTTTTACATATATACCTTTATTTTTGCTTCATCTTCTTTCTCATTGCTGCACCAATTCTACTGACCAACCCATCCTACAGACTACACCTAAGCCACCAAAAACAATTCTTTCTTGAAGTTATGTCCCCCTTTACCGTAAGATACCTTAATAAAACCTATTGTATAGCTGTCAGATATTCTACCCTACTACACTGAGCTCTTCTGCTTTCTCATAACATTACTTACTACATACCCTACTTCACTAGAGTCAAAACCATCCTGGTCCTTTCATCACATCTTCTCCTTAGCCGCGTGTCACTATACAATGATTCTTTTCTTCATATCTGTGCTGACGATATTGGTTAATACTTAAAAGATCTACATGGTCTAGTCACTGTGTTCTCACTTGGACCACGTTAAAATTAGAATCAGTTACCATTTTATCTGTTTCCTCTTCCACCTTAGACTGCAAGCCTTGGTGAGCTGGGTTCTTCATACGGTCTGGTTCACTATATAGTTGACTGCATGATTTCCACAATCATGAAATGGAACACCAGACAATTCTTACATCACTTCTGGTGGTATCTGCCACAGGCAACAGCACCCATTGAGATCAATCTATCTGATTTATCAGTCTGATTTTATCATTTATTCTGTCTGGTTTTGAAAGAACCTCAAGTATGTTTTTCTAGCTCTTTAAACATGGTATACCGACACAAACAGAAACAATTAACAGAAAAGGCCAAAGTGTGCATGCATTAAGAATATCTCCACAGTTCAAACTGGTATGAAATGTATGGAAATTTATGGAAAGTCTATTTCTCTGCCAATCAGACACTCTACTTCCCTGACTCATAAGCCGTCAGTATATCATATTCTGGATTACGATTGTATTCCAGACCAGCGGTCACTGCTAAGTAATGTGTTTGTGATCTCTGCAGAGAGGTTTAAATCTGTCAAACGTTAAATCCAATGCCGGGTATTTCCTCGTAGTTTTCTAATCTGTCAGGTCAAACAAACCGACGGTGCCGCCATAAACAGTTCAATTAGCGGTTCTCTGTGCCAGCAGGCAACTAGGCGGCATGCTGTCACACTGTTTTTGTATGGGGGTAGCTTTATTAAAATCATTGCAATGACAATTGTTCTACATAAGAAAACAGATAAAGGAACCAGTTTGTTTATAAGACTAGGAAGAGGTACCTACAGATAAGTCTTTACATTATACTCCAAAACATTACGCTCTGTCATTCTGAAGGATCTTAGTTACCTGGCTAAAGGTTTGTTATATAATAATATATAGTTACAAACACAACATACCTACCAAACCACAAAGTATTACCACCACTTTATTGAAAATTATACTAAAAAAGACTCAAATTAATAATAATGCCCTGGTACTAATTCACTGTGAATACTTTAAAAGAACCCGTATCAAGGGGATACAGTCATGTACAAAATGTTAGCAGATTTCTAACACTTCTGACCCAAATCCATCAGTCACAATTAGCATAATGAAGGAAACATACTGAAGTAGGAGATAAAACAACACTTATTTATTACATTTCAACCACCACCCTCACCGCAAACATACATTTAAAGAGCCATGCATGGGAATGGGGAACATGTATGTAAGATCCTGGTGATACCTTAGATTATGAAGCAGGGTCACAGTCTACAGTGACCACTTTGGGAATCAACTAATTCAAAAAGCAAATGTCTGCTCATCTTAGTATCCATTGACTTAATTGTCCGCAAACTGGGTATTACCTTAGCCAGTCCACTTAACTGAAGAAAATTCTTTCCTCGTTAATTTGGCAACAAGAGGAACCCGGGACACATGTCTGAGGTTTTATACTATGAAGGCCAAACAGTTTTTATAATGTTTCTTTCATCTTCACAGATCAGGCAGGCACAGCTCAGATCATGCAGCTGTCTTTATCAATCTTCCAATATGTGAGTTGTAAACATAAGGAAAATAAAAAAGATTTTCTGCTCGGTATAAGCATACTGAATCTGGGGTGTGTTGTCCTCCTCAGTCTCATATTCATCGGTTCCCATCTGGAACTCTTTGGGCTGTATAATTCCACCCTGGGCTTCACTCAAATCTAGCCATGAAACAGAAGGTTAGGAATCAGTGAATCAATCATGTGACACTGTGCCGTTATCTGCATCTCTCCTAGACTATGCGCAATAGAAACGCTGAACGTATTCGACTGAGAACAGGATTTATTTATTTTTTTAAATGCCCATATAGATCTATGGGCATTTTATTGTGCTGACTAAGGAAATCAATAAAGACATGTTAGGTTAGTAGATAGGTACCCTTTAGCCAATCTAAGATTTGATGGATACAGAGTAGGGACTGGCTTGCATAATAGCTGTTTAATAGTCCTTCCTGTGTATAGTATATATTTATTTAGCAATAACAGACGTACTTAGTGCTTTACAGTATACAGTGTTATAAAGAGAATGCGCAATAAGTACAGTAGTACAACAGACCTTAACGACCAGCGTGCAATATGTATGAATGAATCAGGAGCTCCCTACCACTTGGTGCTTCATAGGGGAAGGACTGCAAAACTTCTTCAATATAGATTATAGAGATCGGGCGGTTCACAAATAGTACTCAAACGCACTAAATGCAATTTACTATGTACATAGCTGACAATAAGAATATCACGCTACGATTAAGTCCATTTGGGATGAAACGCAGTAGGTAAGCGCTGGTGTTTTTATGGTTTCCTGTCGAGTGTTCATTGAAGACAAGAATGAAGCCCTTTTTGGGCAAACATATTTTGATTTAAGTATATCACATTCGGGTACTGTAGCTAGGAGACCAGAGAATTTCAGCCAAGATACAGTATATATGTATATATATGTATATATAGATATATAGATATATATACTTCTGATAACATTTTTATTAAACAGCAATCTCTTCATATCATTTTCACATTTTTGTAAGTGTAAGAATTATCAGTGTGATTCATAACTAGATCCAAGATATAAGCATACAAATTCTAGAACTGAATCTGGATTGTGCCTTACTTGTTAACAATATCAAAGACCTTCTTTCTATGATGTCAACAATATACAGTAAAAGCTATGAGATGACAGACCTGCACGAGGTTTAACTCAACTAAGCATAAAAAGTTGTAACCTGACCATCTTGTATACAAAGCAAATGCAATTCAAACACAAAAATGCTATGTAGAAAATTAAGAATGTAGGTATAGACTGCTTGAAAAGGCATTGTAAGACTCTTGGCATATGTTTTTTTTTAATTCAGACTCTTTCCACTACTCTTAGGAATGGTCACTTAAAAAATCCATCTATAGACATTGAGATTACAACCACGTTCAGTCCCACTGCCAATGCGAGGCTTCAACTGACTCACAATACCACAATATTATGTCTTTCAAACCATATGAGTCCACAAAAAATATCCTTTTACCTTCACCCCATTACATGTGGAGCCATCTTGCCAGCTATTTATAATTTGGTTCTGTAAAAATAAACTCTGGCCATCCATGAAGGGGTCGTCATCATTAAATAGTTTTTTCCCTAAACAGTTCCTGAAATCCGTAAAAACTCAGAAAACGACAACTTTAGTGCAGTTGTGTAATATCTTACTAATAAGCCACAATGTTCAATAAATTATGCATGTGAAAGTAAATGCATGGGTATAGTGAGAGAAGATGCGAAGGGGATGGGAACTAGCAAAGGGGGCTTGTCTGACCCCTAATTCTGTAAAACCTGCCACCGTCCACACCGTATAGAAGGAACATAGAAGCAAGACCTATTAAAGCCACTGCCTATACACTACTTCACTGACATTCATTTGGTCCCAGTTTCAACGTTCGCCTACTTTGTATACATTACATATACATAAGCTATATGTGAACACAGCATCTGTGCATAGCCATATGAGCTATATGGGCACACCGCTGTATGAAATGCCTTTGAGACCCACTAACCAGTTATTTGTGACCCTTAGCTGGTTCCCTATCCCTTATACAAGGTTGCCATAGTAACTGTCCGGGGATTATGTCAAGCCTAATGTTGATAAATGATTGGCTAAAATGTTGTTACATAATTCCGGATAAGGTCTCAGTAGGATGTATACTGACCCTCCTGGTATACATTTAGTAATATAGACTGTTCTATGGTAAGCTCATCTTGGAAATGTTTTTATATATACATGGGACATTACGTTGGGGTATTCCCATCAGCAAACCAGAATGATCCTGCTGATAAGAGGGGCCAGGGCCCAAACTGTGAGGCTTATCATCTCCCCGAGAAATAACCCATAATTCAGATATGCACTTCATCCTCTCTTAGGCCTTGTCAGTATCAGTTGGTATCTCTATTTCCAACCTACCCTTTTACATGCATCTTGGGCTGGTGATTCTCTGCCTCCCATCACATTTCTTGTGTGTTTATAGGTGGGTTATTTTTTGATATACTGATTTTATACGTGGGCGAGAGGCCCTTAAGCGGTGACTCAACTGTGTCTTAATATTATGCTTTTCTTGTTCTCAGTCTATGACATTTCAAACCACCAAGGTCTCCAAAAGAGGCTTCCTACACACATGCTAAACACTTATGCACAAATATAACATATGTCAAAAACACTTTTTATAAGATCGTGAGCATGTTTCCTTAAAAATATGAATGTGGCATAATGACATGTATTAAAGAAAATTATAAACATATTTCTGTTGACTTTAATAAGCATGTGGTAGCAATTTTTGTCACATATTTGGGGGATTAAAATTGTTAAAATATTTATACCACATTTTTATGGGCCGATTAAACAAACAAAGGTTGTATAATCAAAGGTTCCAGGTGTTCAGTGGCTTTTCAGATGGAACTCATGAGTTGCTGCTCTATCTCTCCCCTTTCTCCCCATCACTCATCTTTCTTGTTACCTCTCTCTACTCTCTATCTCTCCCTTTTCTTTCTCCTCATTTTCTTTATCACTTCATTTTCTTAGTATATATGACATCAGAGGTCTGTAGAAACAGAACTCGCGTTCCTTTTATTTTTGTCCCATTGAAAAATTAACTGGTCAGTCAGCAACCTGGCTGCATGCCAGAAAGGAAGCCTTGGCATGCCCATTGTGGCACATATGCCTTAGGGTCATCACCGCTGTCCTAGAAGTAGGGCTTCAGCCTATTAAACCACCCCTTACAAAGCCTCTGCAAGGGATATCATCCCATTCTACAAAAGTTTTATTGCTGCTGCTGTGGTTGAAGACTTACACCAGAGATATCACTGCATCACCTGTGATAATTCCGACTGTACACTGCCAAGCATGATGGGAACAGTAGCACAAGTAACAGGCAACATAGAAGGGGTCATTAGTACTGCTGGAGCGCCATATCTGATATTTACACCAGGCTGCATCAGTTTCCTATAGGGCACACAATAACTGTTGTGTCCTTTAGTACAGTTGCAGACCTTTTTAACATTGGAGTTCAGTTGGAGAACTTCATTGGAGATTTATCCTTAAAATATATAACATATCAGGGTATATATCAGGGTTGATATAATATATCAAATGCTGTTTAACCCCTTAATGACAAAGCCCGTACATGTACGGGCTCAAACCCCATTGTTTTCAATGGGTTTTGGGACCGCCCATTGTCCTTAAGGGGTTAATAGGCTCTAAAATGTAATATAGAATATAGCCTATGTAGTCTGCCAATATATAGATAGGGCCTAAAAAACTCAGCCTTTCTTGGCTCCCCCTGTAAGTTATCTTGCTATGCCATTACAATGTGGGCTACATGGGGTATAAAGCGCCACAGAGAAAGCTCATTGTTAAAATTTTTATTTGGCCTATCTGGTAAGTTCTTGTGGGCATCGTAAGACAAGGATACCATCCTGGACTTCAAAGAGCCTGTTTTTGTGTAACGCTTGATGTTGATCCTCTGATCTTCATTTGAAAAAGCCTAAAATTCAAGTTGGACTACACTAATCCATGATCTAGTGTGACACCTTTTTACTCTTGAAACAAAATCTTCTGTCCCAGAGGCAGATTAATTTCCCGCAATTTTGTGCAGTCCTTTGAAGAAGTCTTTAGTTCTTGTGTATTTCCCCGAGAACAAAAACATACAGAAGTGAATCTATTTCAATGAGGTTCACTCTTTTTTCGAGAGACCCTGGTGCATTTTCCCTCTGACAATGGTCCTACTTGTCTACGTAATTCATACTAGAGGATTATTTCTTACTGTTTATTCTGATCAATCATTAATTGACATTTTTTGTTAAAAAAGGCAGTAATATGTTAGTACATTAAACCCATGCAACATACATGTTTCCTTCATACAGTGAAAGTCCAAAAATGTTCTCCTTATACATTACATCTTAAATATCCTCAATTTAGATACTGAGAACATATATATTAAAACTGACATTTGTTTTACAGTAGCCAATTAAAATACAGATACAATTAAGCAAATGTTAACTATATGTTAGTACGATATATAACAACTGTGTATTGTGAATTCTGTATAGAGAACGTCTCTGTAGTGCTTACTTCACGTGCCATTTATTTTATTCTCAAAACTGGGAATTAAACGTCTAGGTTACAACTATAAAGTCAGGCACGCCGTTAGATCTTCACCGCGGTGGCAATTAAAGGGTTATTTAAAAGACCTTTACTAAAGTTACCCCATTCACTCTCCTTGAAACTTGAAACATACTGTCTCCAGGTAGTGTTTTTTGAGGGCTGTGCTCTGATTTTTAATGATGTCTTAGGGTATCTTCAAAGTCATTCCCAAATCATACCGGCATCAGATGGGAATTTTCCAACAAGACAAATTGTCTCTTTCATGTTACTGAGAAAAAGCACCTTGCACCACGTTGAGTGACAAGACTTCCAATTTTCATGGGCGATCTTTAGAATCCACTTTTAGGTGCTGCCACTCTCATAACCTTTAGCCAGCCTCCTTTCCCTTTACATTTATTGTAATAGACAATTATACAGTGTTATTTTACCTGCCATTAAGGAAGCACACAATGCACTGCTCAACAATGCACTGATGGCCCTATAAAGAAGTAAAAAAGGGTTAATTTATTTGGTGCCCTTTTTGTACAGTAAGATTTTCCTTTTTCGGTAACAACAAACAATGGTATATTCTGTTTATTCCACAAGCTGGGTTGTCTACTTACATTAAGGGTTTGCCTCTCTAAATGAAATGTACAGGTAGCAGTGGAAAGCCACACACAAACAATAGAAATGAGCACTGGCACTTCTCTTTTGGTTATCGATCAAAGTATAATTCACGCTATGATAAATTATATATGTATATAAAGAGAGAGACATGGATATATATATATATATATATATATATATATATATATATATGTACATGTGTGTGTGTATGTATATAGTAAATACTATGCTTGATCCATGGACAAAATCAGGTATTATTATTATGCATTCAATTGATAGGTGTGTTTTGTTGTTTCAGTATGTTGCACAATAATGGGTTAATAGGTACACAATGGCATAGCAATGCCACACAGTGCCACTGTACCATCGTGTGAGAGTTTTAACCCCCGAATGCCACCATCACTACTGATGAGGCGAAAAGCAAAGCACTGGGTGGGTTATTTGGCACAGTTAACCCTTTCACTGCCAAAGATTGGGTCAGACCCACCTCATCACGGTCGCTGAACCTGTTATTACTAATTCATGATGTAGCGGAATATTCCGCAGCAGAACACGCTGTAGGTCGGGACACCATATCAGTATGAACGGCAGCATTGGCATGCACCAAAGGGGCGATAACAGATACTGGTCCAAAGAGCTTGCAATTCATAAGAAGCAAATGGGGTATTTGGAATTTGGCAATGGATTTTTGGTCACTGCAATTGCTCTTCGGCAATCATAATGAACGAGCAACAATGATGAGCGGAAAGCCAGCGTGTTTCCATATTTTGGGTCTGATGTGCTTCATTTGCAGGTTATTCTTTGTTCATGGCAGGACCAGCAGATTTCCAAGAAAAGCAACTTTTCCTCCTCCATGCCCCAAAAAACACACACAACCCTCAGCCCCAATGTGAAATATTAGATGTGTAAGTAACGGCACTCACCCATTTATGTAGGATCTGGACTCTAAATTCAAGTGGGTGCAGCTTGAAAGTTCCCCAGGGGGGGGTGAATAACGATCAGAGGTGAGATGTGGAGTGGGGATCAGTATTGAGGCAGACAAGGCATTGCCCCCTCTATTTCCAACAAGCCCCTCTCCTGTCAATGTCACAGCCCGTTAGAATCCCGCAGCATTCTATATCCCGATCGATAACAGATCGCAGTGTGTGTGCGCCGGCACCATTCACAAAAAACAGCTCTCCCCGAATACACCTTGTGCTGCAGCTGCAGACAGACCAATAACAGCCAGCGACGTGCTCACTGTCAGCACTGGAGGAGAACTGGCTGCTGCTCTTCAGAAAGTCCCTGTGATGAGGGGCTGCGCTTCCTTTTCCTCTCTATCACCTCCTCCTGCAGCGGCTGCTCGGGCAGAGGATGCTGCGCTCTCTGTGACAGTCGGGGACTGAGCTGTGTGTAGAAAGCATCGCGAGAACCGCCCACCTCCCCCTCCCTCTGCCTCTTCTCCTGGGGCTGTGCGCTGCTTGCCATACTCTGCCAGTCCCCTGCCAATCCCCTGCCAGCCTCATCACAGTGTGTGGAGGGAGCAGCTGCATTGGCATGGGTGGCAGCTCAGGGTCTGTGATTGTCTGCCAGCATCTCCTTTATCACCATTATTATCATTTACAGTAACAGCTACAATCTACAGCATATGCTAGAACTTCACAGGGAGGCAGGAGGTAGAGTATTTGTAAATATTCAGGATCTATTTTTAATAAAGAAATAGGAAAGAAAAGAGATTTTTTCAATATCTAAAATTCTAAAATCATTCCATCTTAATATATATATATATATATATATATATGCACTGTATATATATATATATATATATATAAATATATACATATACATACACACAGTATATACATTACATAGTGTATATATATATATCTATATATATATATATATGGAATAATAGTGGAATTCTTCAAGATTGTAAGCTTGCGAGCAGGGCTCTCTTCACCAAATGTATCGGTTTGTCTTAGTCTGTCAATTCTTGAATATATGTGTTGTATGAAGTGCTGCGTAAATTGGCTCTATATAAATAACAAATAATAATGATTTTTGAATGATATGGCATGTTTATGACGGACTGGTTTAAAGTTTCCTCTTGCGGTTGCATAGTGTTTGTCTGTACCTACAATCAGGGCCGGCCTTAGGGGTGTGCGACCTGTGCGGCCGCAGGGGGCGCGATGGCAACAGGGGCGCCTGTCCGGGACTTAAATTAAAACATCGTTTTAATTTACTACACTTGATCTTAGCCAAAAGGCTAAAAGGACAGGAGAGAGGGGCAGCAGGGAAGGGGAGAGGGTCATGAGAGACTGTCCAAACTAAGCAGGGAGACCTGGCAGGTATAGGGCTGCCCTTTTTAGTGCACAACAACGACAGACTGCACCGAACATAGAGACCCAGAACCTGAGGGCAGATCGTCCCCGTTTGGCCCATCTATGTGTCAGTGTGTGATGACGCTATTGGCTGGAGGGTTAGGGCACTGATGGTGACGGAGGGTTTGCAGACGTGTCCTCGCTGAACATACCGTGTCCTTCAAAGGCTTCCAGAAACAATTTCATTTCTTAAAAGAGGGTGGGGCCTTTTAAAACACACCCACTCATAAAACAACTGTTACACTGTGCCACAAAGCAATCATTCCTGATGTTCCCTCAACAGCTTCATTGTGATGTCATCATGAACTTAAGAACAAAACACAATTAGACAGGAGAATTTATTTATTAAATGCTATTATTTCGTTGAATGATTCAGTGGGTGTGGCATGATTGTCGGCGGTGCTTTAACACACTCTCGTAAACAAACCTTCCTCAAAAACTGGGCGTGGCTTCTCCCAGCCCCGCCCACTATGCCATAAACCAATCATTTCCGGTGTTGCATCAGCAGCCTCATTGTGATGTCATCGGTAGCACAGGCAATGAATAGAGGGGGAGACTCGTAAACAGGTCATTGCTCAACAGAGCAGGCCACCGCGAAGATGTGCAAAGCCGAGCGCGATGTGTATCTGAGCCAAATACTGTATTTGGGGTACATTGGAGCTTTTATACTCCTCTGTATCATATTATTAACACGCAAAAAGAGAGACGACTCTCACAGACAACGACATGGACCCGGACTCCATCTGCACCTTGTGCATTCTCTGGTCAACAACTCCATGTTCCAGATGGAGATGGAACACAGACAGTCCATGTTCCGTCTTATAGACAGACTCTCGAGTCTGGAGGAACATCTAAAGTCAGAAGGTGACTACAGGAGGCGGAGGCATGAAAACCAGTCACCGAGACGCCGGAGAGAACATTGCGAGACCACCTCGAGAAGCTCTCAGGTGTCACAAGAGGACATATCTCAGAATTTTTTCAATCTGGCTGCAGACCATGCCCATGGTCTGTCTCAGGAGAACAAAGAGCTCCAGTCAGTTATCAACAGCCTTCGTAGGCAGAACGAAGAGCTGACAGAGCGTCTGGAAGGCATGAGTAAGGCAATCCCCTTGCTTGAAGAACATGTGGCCATCAAAGACCTTGAAATTCAAGACCTGCAAGACAGATGTCATGACATGGAGATGTCCTCACGTGAATCTATTGAAGCGGCTGAGGAACTCGATGATAGACTGTTCAAAGCATTAGAAGCCAACGAGCAGATAGCTGAGGCCAACGATCAGCTACAACAACAGCTGTCTGCCCTCCGACAGGACAAGCGGAAAGTGGTCACGGTCATTGAGGAGTTTGAAGACGCTATGGGAGAAATGAAAGCTTTAGTGCCGAGAGATGTACAGCTGAGCGATCCACGTAGCATTATACCTCTCATGATGATGGAAGAACTGATCATCAAAGCTCAAGTCTTCAGTACCATCGTCAACAAGACGCACTATAACTGCTGAATCACCAATTTGGGTTGTGGCCCTCATCACCAAGAGGCTACACTCTAGGGAACTATTACCCAGCCCAGAGGACACTCTTTTGTCCACCAAAGAACATGAGAAGTTGTCATCTGTACGGTGATTTCTAACGGAGAATCTTCTATTGATCTCCAATCACAAATATCCAACCATTAATCAATTTGGAAATAAAACTCAGTTTAACATCTAGTATGGATCATACCATTTATTATTCGGACAATTGGGGGATTCACAAAGGTGGAGTGAAACCTTCTAAAAAGGGACGGGCAACAATATAATGATGCAAATCCTGAGATCCAGGAAGTTAGTATGGCGGCGCCCATGGTATACACACAATACAGGTTTCTTATACACATACAGGAACATTGAACAGCGCTGCGGAATATGATGGCGCTATAAGCATCATTACATCGGTTTATTTATTGATTTCTATCCATACCTGGGTAATACCCGTTGTAGAGTAGTTGGGGTTCCTCCTCTTATGGGAGCAATGGCATTGTGGG